>NC_077227.1:754527080-754751631 GCF_027887165.1 Monodelphis domestica | reverse complement strand
GGAGGTGAGTTAACTAGAGTCTGTACTCTTTGGACAGTGCTGGTTTTGCCAGCTGTATTGCTAGGAAAACAACTCTAGATGGAAGAAGATGAGCTGCAAATCTCTTACAGGTTGAGGTGAAGGGGGCTGGATCAGCCAAGAGCAGTGGAAGGCATAGTCACCATCAAGATAGAGAGCCTAGATTCAAATCTCTGATGATTACTACCTGGCTATAATCTTGCTGGGTCTAGGACTCCAACATCCTTTTGAGTTGTAGATATCTGATCCTATGACCTAATTCTTGTGGTTGTTCAGTCATATCTGACTCTTGGTGATCCCTGCATATTGTAGTGGTTTGCCATTTCCTTCTCCAGTTCATTGTATAGATGAAGAAACTGAGACAACAGGGGTGAAGTGACTTGCCCAAGGTCACATAGCTTATGAGTGTCTAAGGCTGGATTTGAACTCAGGAAGATCAGTTTTGCTGATTCCAGAACTGCATACTCTCCCCTCCTCCACTTAGCTGCCTAATTTTTAGTGTCTTTTAAAGCCCAATGATGACTGTAAGGATGTTACATTGTCTAGGAGGCAATAATACAAGTTACCCTCACTTCTCTACCTGTGAGTATGAATCAGATTGTCTGCCATTCTCCTGAATTGATGTCTGAAGCCCAGATTATAGACCTTCCTAAAAGAGACCATGTGAAAATCCAATTTAGAGTTAGGAGAGAACCAGAAGCTACTTAGTCCAATTGGTTCATTTGAAAAAATAAGAGCTTGAAGCCAAGAGAAGGGAAGGGGTGTGCCTGAGGCAGAAGGGTCATGACTTACACCCATTGGCTCCCATCTCAGGTTCTTTTCACTCTATAACACTCTCACTCAAACCCAACCCATACAATGTTCATTTTGGCCTCTGGGTCTTTTCCTTATGCTTTCGTACTTAGATATCTTCATCTTTTTTTCCCAAATTCTTCAAAACCTAGTTCAAGTATTTCCAAAGTGTTTGACATCTCTCCTTGATTGGCTCCATCATTAAATAGTGTCATGAACTGAACCTGGCATCAAGAAGACCTGAGTTGATTCAAATTCTGATTAACACACTTACTAGCTTTTTTGTGACTGGTTTTATCCCTTAACCTCTGCCTGCCTCAATTTCTTCATCTGTAAAATGAAAGGATTGGATTTAGTGGCCTTGATATTCCCTTCTATATTTAAATCTATCATCCCATTATTTACCAATAGCAAATGCTTTTGAGGAAAACACATTGTCCAAACAAACTGTTCTTCCTACCACCTACCTGGTAAGAGGCTTGCACTTGTTCTGTAAGCATCATTGACTAGAAAGTCATTCAGGACTCTGATATTCTGCTCCTACCTCAGCCTCATTGAGTTAAAAAAATTCCTCCTTGTCTTTGATAGTTTTAAGGATGTGATGGCAACTTCACTGGATCTGTAAACAGAACTTGGGTTGAAATTTCAGCTCTTCCATTTCTGCACTGCCTGACTTTGGGCATGCCTTAACACCTCCCTGGGCCTCAGGGTCTTCATCTGTATGAGGAGGGATTTGGATGAAATGATCTCTAAGGTGCCTTCCATTTTCAGAGTTTCTTCTCTTCTGGTTCTTCAGATTTTTTGGACTCTTCCCACCTCCGCTCTATATGCTTTCTCACTTTATGGATGCTGTTGTGATCCCTTTTGATGGGTGACTTCCTGCTCAGAATCTCTATTTGAGGAAGTCCTCTTACTAGGCATGATCACCGCTCCGCTTCTGGGTCTTCTGACTTCCACACTCTATATCCACAAGGAACTTATATTATAATTGGTGAAGAGAGCTAAAATGTGGAGATGGGTGGATAGAAAGATAGAAGGGGGATGGGGTAGAGCATGAAAGTCTAGAGATCCCAGAGCTGGTATGCTGAAGTGAAGGGCAGGTCCCTCCATTATCCCAGCCTCCAAAAGGCTCACCAACATCATCACCCACCTTCAATGTGGGCATGTGCAAGAGGGCTTTATTATTTTTCCTCTAATCAGTAGTTGTGTGTGTGTGAGAGAGAGAGAGCGAGCAAGAGAGAGAGAGAGCAAGAGAGAGGGAGAGAGAGAGAGAGAGAGAGAGAGAGAGAGAGAAAGAGAGAGAGAGAGAGAGAGAGAGAGAGAAAGAGAGAGAGAGAGAGAGAGAGCGAGAGAGAGAGAAAGAGAGAGAGAGAGAGAGAGAGAGAGAGAGAGAGAGAGAGAGAGAGAGAGAGAGAAAGAGAGGGAGAGAGAGAGAGAGAGAGAAGAGAAGAGAGAGAGAGAGAGAGAGAGAGAGAGAGAGGAGAGAGAGGGGGAGAGGAAATGACCCCTCAGCTCAGCCTCCAACCTGGAGCCCACATGTCAATTTTAAGTATTTTACCGAGCCTTTCAGAGAGTAGAAAAGGCATTCAGGCATTGGGTAAAATTAAAAAAATGGGATTGATTTATTGACAGAAGGAAAAAGGGAAGAAGAATGAAACCTACAATTCCTCTTCTCACAGTAGACACACACACACACACACACACACACACACACACACACACTCACACAGCCCTTCCCACTCTCTACACTTTAAATTATGGTAGGATGCTTCATTTTGTACTGGAGCCAGAGAGATCTGAATCTCAGCAGAGTCTTGATGTTTCCTTGAGAAGATTTCATCCTGAATGATGAAGTGCTGCCTCCAAATGTCATCCCTTCTTTAGATATAATTTTTGGCAATGAGACAATTTTCCGAAGACATTGATCCCAGAGAACATTTTCCCTCACTCTGCCCATTCTTCAGATGAAGCCTGAAGCCCAGAGAGTGCAGTGATTTTCTCAGAGCCACAGATAGTGCCCAAGCTAAGACCAGAGCCCAGATCTCCTGACTCCCCATTCACTGTCCTTCCTATTACATAATGGAATCTATATTAAGTTGGATTCCAGGTATAATATACTGTAATTATGATATTCTTAAACATGGTAAAATTTATAATTATTGTGGACCCTCAGATATATACATGTGAGACTTCTGATTTCTGCTGGATTCTGTCTCTTATCCACTTCTCCATGCCTCTGAATGGAAGCAACTGTTCCAGATAAGGCTATAAATTGAGAGTCAGAAGGCTAGGTTTGAATCTTGTCTCCACTACTAGCTGCAGGGTCACTGTTCCTGACTCTGTGACCTTGGATAAGTCACTTCCCTCTGAACCTTAGTTTTCCACTCTGCTAAAGGTGACCAGGTTAGCCAAGGGTTCTCTGCCTGCTCTGGCACTCTCAGTAATATGGATGGGCTGGGTTAAGAGACTGATAATACAAATGGGAGTAAGAAAGAGAAGAGAACATAGGACCATACATGACGAGACTGATCCCACCTCCCAAAGAACCATTGATGGGTTAGAAACAATGGAGATCACTAGAAGGGAGTTGAAATTCTCCATCAAACTGTCTTATTTAACAATTCAGAATGGGAGCATAGAGAAAGCTTCTGAAAACAATGGGAAAATGGTCTTCTGGAACTGAAGTAAAAAGACCTAGGCTTGAATCTTAAAACTGCTTTTATTCTGTCCTGAATGACCTTGTTAAATTCTTTTCCCATTGCTGAGTCTCAGTTTCCTGACTCATAAAATAAAGGGGGTGAACAACATGGCCTCTAACATCTTTCTATGTCTCAAATCTTGTGATGACTTGCCTGTTCTTTCTCACCTAGTTGCTGTGAAACTTGAATACTAGATGGGAAACCCATCCATCAATTAATCAATTAAGAAATGTTCATTGAGCATCACCTATGTGCCAGGCACTGTGGTAAAGCTGGGGAACGTCCATCCTAATGGGAGAACCAACAAGGGCATACGTAAGTAGCTAAAGCATAAATATGAAGCAGTTAGTGAAGGAGAGAACTAGCAGTTGGGAGACCAGAACAGACTTCCTAAACTGGAAAGGGTGGTAACTGTATGAACTGCATCCTGGCAGAAGAAAAGCATTCAATAAGGAGAGGGAAGGCATTCCAGGCATAGGAGATCAGACAGAACAAAGGTATGGAGATAGAAGACGGAGTCCTTTGTGTGAGTCATGGAGAGATTGGCAAATGTGGGAAGGGGAATGGCATGCAGAGAGTCTGGAAAGATCATCTGGAACCAGGTTGGGAAAGTCTTTAAAAGTGAAATAGAAAAAAAGAAAAAGAAAAAAGCCAAATGGAGCAGATTTTTCTTTTTACAAAAGCAACAGGGAGCCCCAGAAGTTTATTGAGCAGGGAAGTCACAGGGTCAGAGCTGTGCTCAAAAGAATCCGCAATAGAAGACTTTATAATCCATCCAGCACTATATACATGTAAATGCAAGTTATTTTTGTGTGTTGGTGATAGGAGGCAGTTGGAAGGGACTTTAGAGGAAACAACATTAGTTGGAATGTGTATGGCTCTTTAATGCTTTCCAAATATCCCTACTTCTGTCACCTACTAACTTTGTGATGGGTGACATGTCTCTCACTGTCTTGTTTCCTTATCTGTAAAAAGAAGAGGTTGGTATTTTGACTTTGAAGCTTTCTTCATGCTCCAAATACAGGATGCTATGATGTCCTTTGAGACTCAAATCAAAGGAAGTAGGCAGGTCAAGTAGATCCCTGACAACCCTAGGAGACAACTGCTTCTATTGCTATCCCCATTCTACAGGTGAGGAATCCAAGCTTCCCAGAGTTTAAGTGAACTTTCTCAGGATTAATAATAATAGTTAATGTTTATATAGCATCTACTAGGTGCCCCACACTGTGTTAACACTTTGCAATTGTCATCTAATTTGGTCCTCAAAATGACCCTTGGAGCTAGGTACAATTATAGTAGATGCTATGATTATGCCTGTTTTACAAATGAAGAAACTGAGATAAAGGTCATGTGACTTGCCCAGGGTCATACCACAGGCAAGTGTCTGAAGCTAGATTTGAATTAAGTTATTTCTTCTTCTTTTTTTTTTGAATAATGCATTTATTTAATAGGTTCCTATCAAGTTTTCCCACTTTTTAAAAAAATTGACTAAGTGCATTAACTCATTTTGGTTATAACACTTTCTTTTTTGTTGTCATGCAAAACACACTTCCATATAGGTCATTGTCGTAAGAGCATCCTCATACATAACCAAAACCCCAGATAAAACCAATGATACACTAATGTGAAAGATGACTCCAACGGTTCTTTCTTGGAGGTGGAGAGCATTCCCCATCATAAGTCTTTCAGGATTGCCCCAGGTCATTGCTAAGAGGAGCCACATTTTCACAGTTGGTCATCCTCCAACATTGCTGTTATCATGTACAACGTTCTCACTAGTTCTGCTTATTTTGCTCTGCATCAGTTCATGGAGGTCATTTGAGCTGTTTCTGAAATCATCTTGCTTATCATTTCTTATAACACAATAGTATTCCATCAGCAACATGAACCATAATTTGTTCAGCTACTCCCCAATGGATGGGCATCCTCTCAACTTCCAATTATTTGCCACCAGAATGCTATTCTGGAGATACAAAGACACAAGGGAGTGTCCCCTGCTCTCAAGGAGCAATTCAAGAGTCCATGTCTCCCAACCTCTAGCCTCATTTGCCAATAATGATGATGATAATAGCTATTACTTATATAGCACTTTAAGGTTTTTTACAGCACGTTTTAAATATCATCTCATTTTATTCTCACAACAACTCTGAGAAAGCAGGTATCATCTCCATTCTACAGAAAAGGAAACTGAGACCAACAAAGGTGAAGTTACTTGTCCAGCATCATACAACCAAGAGGTATCTGAGGCTGGATTTGAACTCAGTTCTTCTTGACTCCAGGTCTATTGTTCTGTACACTGTGGCACCCTTTAACTGCCCCAAGGAGCTGCTATAAATATTTTTGTAAAAGTAGATCCTTTCCCCTTTTAAAATTATTTTATTGTTTTTATTATCTCTTTGGGATATTGACCCTGTAGAGGCATTACTGGATAAAGAGTATGCATGGCTTATAATCCTTTAGACAGAGTTCCAAATTGCTCTCCAGAGTGATTGGATTCATTTACAATGCCATCAATAATGCATGTCTCCCAATTTTGCCTTACCCCCTTCAACATTTACCACTTTCCTTTATTACCTTATTGACCCACCTAACAGGTGTGAGTTGTTTTAATTTGCATTTCTCTAATCAAGAGTGATTTAGAATATTTTTCATATGATTATTGATAGATTTGATTTCTTCATCTGAAAATCACTTGTTCAAATCTTTTGACCATTTGTCAATTGGAGAATGACTTGGTGAATCCAGCTATTTCTGACTCTAAGTCAGACAGTTAAATAATGTCTGAGATCTGACACTCATATTCTATCTTACTGAAGTCAAGAATTCTCTCTACATGACGGTAATTTCATCTGCTATAACCCCTGCATTTTATGGCTGAAGCAAGTGAGGTTTAGAGAAGATAAAAGTCTTATCCAAAGTCACAGAGGATGCAAAGAGGTGAGTAGAATAGGAAGCCAGGACTGCTGAATCCAAAGCAAGGGCTCAGAACATTATCCCTCTTGCTATAATTACCATCATTACTATTATTGTTATTGTTAATAAGCTTCCAACAAGACTCCAGGATATTCTAAGGGCTCCCATATTTCAGTAACTATCAAACCATTCTGTACCCTGCCCCCATTCCCAGTTTTGCTTACATGAAGTGATGAATAGGGAAGATGATACAGCCCCTAGAACTGGTCTCACTGCATCTGCCTCCATCACTCCCTCTGCCTGTCACCATGGAAACCATTGATGGGAGAATTCTGTGCCAAGTGAAGCCTGAAGGAAGATTGTCTAGTGTTTTGTTGGAGGGAAGTGTTCCCCTCACCTCTTCTCCCCCAAAGTATCTGGCTTCCTCCCTGGGTGATTTCTTCCTGGTTGCAGTATGTTTTGCTTTGATATTGGTGGGAAAAGAGGCATAAAGGAAGAAGAGATGAAAGAAAATTCTAAAAATCACACATATACATACATATGTATGTATCCAAGAATACTTAGTCAAATCAAGCTTGTCAAAATGAATTGCTGGGTGCTCCCTGATTCTGCAGGCAGTCACTGATGACTGAGTCTCCCCAGTGTGGGCCCAGATCATTAATTGTTGATCAACCCATCAATCAATGACTTACCAAACATTCCTGAAGCTCCTGCTCTGTATCTAATGCTATTCTGGAAATACAAAGAAACAAGGGATGTGTCCCCTGCTCTCAAGGAGCAATTCAAGAGTCCATGTCTCCCAACCTCTAGCCTCATTTGCCAATAATGATGATGATAATAGCTATTACTTATATAGCACTTTAAGGTTTTTACAGCACGTTTTAAATATCATCTCATTTTATTCTCACAACTCTGAGAAAGCAGGTATCATCTCCATTCTATAGAAAAGGAAACTGAGACCAACAAAGGTGAAGTTACTTGCCCAGCATCATACAATCAGGAGATATCTGAGGCTGGATTTGAACTCAGTTCTTCTTGACTCCAGGTCTATTGTTCTGTGCACTGTGGCACCTCTTAACTGCCCCAAGGAGCTCTTAAAACAGATTAGAATGTGAGATGAAGGCAGAATGATCAAGCTCTGTTAAAATGTTCTCCCAAATCACTTTGTGCTTTAGACTTTTTTTTTTTCAGCTATAGGGTTTATGGGGATTTTGTTCTTTTTTTAAAAATTTTATAGTATTTTATTTGATCATTTCCATGCATTATTCATTAAAGACAAAGATCATTTTCTTTTCCTCCCCCCCCCCCGTAGCCGACGCGTGATTCCACTGGGTATCACATGTGTTCTTGATTCGAACCCATTGCCATGTTGTTAATATTTGCATTAGAGTGTTCATTTAGAGTCTCTTAGACTTTTTTTTTAAACAGGCCTTCTCTTTCCATTTTCTCAGGATTTCTCCAGATCCCTGGGAAGGAAGCAGAGATGTTGTGAATTCCATTTTGCAGGTAAGCAACATACTTTCTTCTAGGTTACACAGCAAGCAATTTACAGAAGTAGGCTTTGAGGCTAGGTGTGATGCTCTTAGCCCAAGGCTTTTCCCACTTCTACATAGCTGTCTGCCACAGGGAGAGGATTCCCCTTACCAGGACAAAGTCCTTTAATAGCTTTCTCAATTCTATTGGTCTCAGTTCCAATGCATTAATGGTCCCACTCATCAAATTCCCATGTTGCTCAGACTCCATTGGAAGTACTGTGTTCATTTCTGGAAACTGAGTGTGGAAGACATTAATAAAAGGGAGAGTGTCCAGGATGGCAAGACCCCAAGTCCAAGACAATGAGTTCAACACCTTAAAGTTTGCAGGATGATACCCCAGAGTCTCATTAAACATTGGACATTTCACCTATAGACTTGAAACTAGTTTATTAAGTTTTTGACAGGGATGTCATGGAGAAGTGAACTTTCCCAGAATAAGTCAGGAGTTTCTATCTAGGAAGTATTTTCTTCCTCTAGAGGGGAAATGTTAAAGAGCAAAATCCCAATTTCTTAGATGACTCATTCTCACAAGGTCAGGAGAGTATTATTTTCCTCTTGCCCTCACTCCTTTCTCTTGCCTTAAAGGATGCTTCACTGGGGGGAGGAATGATGAACTGATCCCAGGAGGGGAAACCCTAGGGACAACAAGACCCTACTGGCTAGGATCAATCTCTTTTTTGTGACCTCAAAGGTATAAACAAGCCATATTCATCACATCCTAACTGGTCACAGCCAATTTGCAATTCTTTCATCAGGTGTGGGCTCTGAGACTCTGACAGACATTGATAAGATAGACAGTGTCCAAGATGGGATGGGGGAGACTTTGAACCTGCAATCATCTGAGGAAAAGTTAAAAGCACTGGAGGTATCCAGCCTAGAGAAGAGAAGCCTCTACAGGTCAGAGAGCTGGGTAGAAGTATTTGAGGAGTCGCCATCTTTTCTGGTCCATCGCTTGAATTTATAAAAATGATGACTGTCAAGAATCTTATGGTGTTTGATTCTGAAAGCCTTTCCCAACCTGGCTCCTTCTGCCTTTTTGATCTCCATAGCTTATTATCTTTAACATACTTGGTAACACTGGCATCCTGGCTGTTCTGTCAACAAGTCTCCCATTTCTAGACTCTGCACATCTGCTGACTGTCCTCTGGTATGTAATTCTTGCTCTTACTCCTCATCTCTGCTTTCTGGCTTCCCTGGCTTCCTATAAATTCTAGCTAAAATCCCACCTTTTCCATGAAGCCTTTCCTTATTCTCCTCAATCCTAGTGCTTTTTTCTCTCTGTGTATTCTTTCCAATTTAGCCTGTCTATATCTTGTTCGTACTTAGTCATTTTCATGTTATCTCCCCTACTAAACTGAGTTCCTTGAGTTCAAGGACTCTCTTTTAGCTTTCTTTGTATCCCCAGCACTTGGTACAGTGCCTGGTACATAGTAGGCATATAATAAATGCTTATTGATCCACTGGCAAAGAACTTTCTTCTCATTCTCTCATGGTATGATAGGGACACTAGATTATAGATAATCTAAGTGACCCAAGGGATAGAAAATTGGACATGGAGTTGAGAAGACCCGAGTTCTAGTCTTATCTTTGGAATCTCTTACTCGTGTGACCATGATTGAGTTGCTCATCTTGTGTAGGTTTTTAACTTTTCTGTATAATCAAGGGATTGGACTTGACCTCTAGAGGTCTCTTTGACCCCTAAAACTCCTAGGATGGTTGGAGGGTGATCATGGAACTGTCATGAAAATGGCAGCTGGCACATAATTCTTTAAAGTTTTCTCCTTTGGTCCTTTTAACAATACTATGATGTAAGTATTATGATTATTCCTATTAGAGATGAAGAATTTTGAAGTTGGGGGGGGTCATGAGCTGTGTGTCTTGGGGAAGATCACTTAATCTTTCTGGTATCATTTCTTCATCTTCATAGGGACAGGGTCTCTTCCCTTGGGTCTCCTCTAGCTTTACATCTGTGATGCTCAAATCTCCTTTTCAAGTCAAAATACTGATCTGAGAGAGCATCAGTGACTTAGCTGAGGGATTATTTCCCTATGTCCTACACTTACACATCAGCTCAATAGTCAAGCTGGAATTTGGACCCTGTTCTTTTGAAGCTTCCCGATCCACCCCTCTACCCACCATTTCACATGGTCTTTGAAATCATCTAGTGCTAGTGCCCCTTCCTTACACAGTAGACCTTGTGTTTCCTGATGAAATGATATTTAGAAGCCAAGCCTGAGACATCTGACTCTGCCAGGAGCCAAGCAAGGGAGAGCTTCTCTCTGATGGCACCTTCCCCAACCATTGCCTGATTAAAGAGGGGCATCTTGCTCTGCTTGGACCCTGAGAGTTAAACCAGGGCAATGGGGAGATGGAACAAAGAGGCAAAAATCCTCCCCTCCATGGGGGCTCGCCAAACATGAAATAGGCTACCTTGGGTGAAGGCGGTGGGTTCAGTCTCCTTGGACAGCTCAAGCAGAAATGGTCTGATAGCTTGCTGAATATTTTGCAGAGGATTCTTGTTCAGAATTGGCCCAGCTGGTTGCTGATATTCCTCCCAATTCTGACGTCCTTGGACTTTGTGAACTTATACAACTTGTCCAAGATTGCCAAGGATGTGAATGTGGGTTTGGGTATTGGTTCTTCCACCCTCTAACTGTGAGACCATGGGGAGGTCCCTTTAGTTCTTTGAGTCTCGATCTGTGCCTCTGTCAGATGAGAAGTGAAGACTAAACTCCCTTTAAGGCCCTTCCTTACCTAATATCTTACTTTGTAACCTTCCCACCCAGGCATTCTTTGGCTTGTGTGGTAAGATACTTGGAAACATTTATTTGGGGTGGTGCTGATCACATAGTAAGTGCTCATTACATACTGATTGCCTTCCCTTCTCCTCTCCATTGTGGTATGGTGGAAACAAGGCTGACTCTGCAGTCAGAGGGCCTGGGTTCAAATCCTGACTCCTTGCTTACTCCCTGTACAATCTTGACCAGGTCTCTTAACCTTTATAGAGCATTTAGGGTCCTCCTCTGTAAAATGATCCAGACTGGATTAAGCGACCTCTAAGGTTCTTTTCCATCTAAGACACTGTGAAGTTGTAATAGGAGATGGGTCTGGACCATGGAACAACTCTCTTGTGCTGCTCTGCCCTCCTCTCTCTCTTGACCTAAGTCAAGTAATTGGATTTTGCCTTTATCAGCTGGAACCACCTCCTGAAGTGCCGGAGAGGAGAAGCTTGGCTCGCACCCTGCCCATCTGTGAATCTCCAGGCGGCTGTGCTGACCTGATTATCAGGTGAAACTGGCTGTCCTCAATAGCTGTCTAGTGACTCAGAAATGGCTGCTGGTTGGCCCAGTGAAATGATGTTTATCTTCATTTTGAGCGAGGCTCTCGCTGCCCGAGTCTGGGCTTAGCGAGCTATCGGCCTGCTTTGATCTGTGCTGCTGGCTGATACTGCAGTGACCTCTCGCGTGTAGCCCACAGTGATTGGGGGAAGTTTTCGATCGATTCCGACTGGAGATGAGGAAGCTGAAGCCATTGGGGCAGCCATTGGGGCAGACTGGAGTCCGGAGAGTCCTGTTTCGTTCTGCTGCATCCCCTCATCCTTTATCTCTTTCCCCCGTGGACACAAATGATGTTTTCCTTGAATGTATCTCCAGGCATCTGTTGTTTTTGTTTTTGGTATCTCTAGCAGCTGGTCGAGTGGCCAGTATATCGCTGCTGCTTAGTAAATAAATGCCTGCCTACTAAATGAGTGAGATCTGGGCCCAAAACAGGGGAAACCAGGTGCCAAAGCCCAAAGGTACCGATTTGAAATCTCAGGATGTGGATTCTGTGGCCGACTAGCTCTGTGAATTTGGACAAGTCTAGGCCTCAGTTTCCTCATCTGCAAAATAGGTTGGACTTGTTGGCCTCTAAAGTCCCTTCCAGGTCTAACTCTATGGTCCAAGGATACTAAGATTCTCCTTTCACAGATGAGGAAACTGAGCCCCCAAAGGGGAGTCGATTTGTCCAAAGTCACACAGCAAATCAGTAGTCGTGCCAGGACCCAAACCTAGGTTTCTGCTGCTGCCCTTTGCCCTCACCCCATGCAGCATTATGCCCTCCCAAACCAGAGACACTTAAAAGCTCTGATTTGGGCTTTGCCCCTAGAACATTCTTAGAGGAAGCTGACATGCCAAAGGGCCAGAGACCATGGCTGATGAGGAGGACAATCATGTGCCACTGCCTGCAGCTCACCAACCTGGACAGAGCAGCTACGGGCAGCCCTTACAAGGAGGTTCTGCCTTTTCTAGCAGAGATCACTCAAACATCTCCCTGATCTCCCTGGGCCTGGCACCAGTCACCAAGGGGTCACATGAGCTCTGGAGAAGACAGGGAAGCTCCGTTCCAATGCTGGAGCCCTCTTAGCCCTCCTTGGCCAAGTTGTTTCCACCTCAATGAGGGCATTCCATTGTAAACCCAGCTGCATGTGGTGAGTTTCCCAGGCTAGCCCAGAGAGGTTGGTGTGACACACAGGAAATGGTGAAAACACTGAGATTTTACTGAGAACCTTAGAACCAAGCAATTGACATGTGTTTATTCTAGGCTGTGGCTACAAAATGAGCAAACTGGATAAATGGAGATTTTGAACTTTGATTTCGTTCCCCGGAAGTCCTTAGCGTTTCCCCAAATTCCCTATAATCTCTCCTGCGTCTCCACATTGGCGAGATCACCTTGTTGTGCTTTGAGAACTTGATCCCTGTCAGCCTGAGTTACTTCTATAAAATAAGAATGATAAAAATCCCTGCCTAATAAAGGTTAGTATGAGGCTCAAATGAAATAATAGAAGGAAATTACTTTTCAAACTTGTAATGAAATTCTATTAAATGCTGCTTATTATTATTATTATTGTTATCATCGTAAGGATTGGTGATTGGTGAGGATGTGCAGGTAGGCCTTGGCTGGGAAAGGGCAGGCCAGCAAAAACCAAGCTCACATTACCACAGAGTTCTCAAAGCACTTTGAGCTCCCTATTTCAAGAGGAGAACAAATGAAATGATGGTAGACACTAAAAATACTCGCGAAGGCCTCGAGTGCATTGTGAAGTCAGGAGGAGTGACACCCGAGGGGAGATTTAGGGAATGTTTCTCTAGAACGTGCTTTCCAGAGCACCCGGAGGAGACAGAGGATCCACTAGTTTTAGTTCTCTTGAGAAGAGGAGATATTTGTAGCTAAGAGAGTTTGAGATCGAGGGAAGGAGATCGAGGTGGTGTTTGCCCTTCCTTTTCAAAGAGGACCAATACATCAAAGGGTGGCCTTGCGTGTGGATTGGATTGAAGGAAGGCAGCGTTGCACAAAATCCTCAGCTTCCTTCTCTCTTCCAGAGTCATCCAAGTCCAATGGCAAGACAAAAGTCAGAATGGCCTGGGGCAATGTGGATGGTGTTGGCACCTTCCGTATCAGACCAAGCTCCCATGCTCCATGGTGTTGGCTTCAGACACTGTCATGGCTGCTGGAATAATCTGTTTGCATCTCCCCCTTCCACTGAGGGCAGTCCTCACATGAGGTACTCATCCAGCAAGAGGCTTTTTACACATGAGTGAGAAATGCCTCCCAATAGTCAGGCAGGAGAGCAGCTTCCCAGATCCTTGGGACCAATCCCCATTTTAGAAATGCCCTATCAAACTCCCCAATAGTCTGTCTGGCCTTTCTATCTCAGCGGGTGCCCGAACTCCCTACTTTTCTGAGAAAACTTAAAATGTCAGTTATGGCCCCTCGTTTTGCCAACTCCAACCTTCTCAGTGGTTCTTCTTTTCCCTCCTCCTTCTCAAAGCTCACCTTTCCATCATTTGCTAAGTCCTGTCCCCTCCTGAGTCTTGTGGGACTTGATTCATCGGCCTCCCCATCTCTGAAAGGTCATGGGCTGGGGTAGAAAAATGTCCTCTTCATTCCCAGACCTGATACCTCCCAAGTCTCAGTTTGGTCTCATTTTGGGCCCAGGAGATTGTCCTATTTGCTTTGTATCACCAGTGTTTATCACATTTTGTGGCACATAGTAGACATTTAATAAATGCAGATCAACTGACTGACTGACGGATCTCTTTGGGCCTTGAGAATTCATTCTATCCCTTTCCTCTCGGGCTTCTTATCATGGGTTTGTTGTCTGGTTTCTTCTTCCTTTCTGAGGTCTTGATCTCTTGTCTATCTAATATCTAATAAATATTTATCTATCTTCTCTTTGGGTGCCAGATCTCATCTTAGTCCTTGTTCAGATCTGGGAACCTCTAGGGCCTGAGGATCCAATTTCTTCCTTCTGAGATACAAATATTGAACTAGATTCAATTAAGCACATGTTTATTAAGCATCTCCTGTATGTTCAGCACTATTCTTGGAACTGGGGAGATAAAGCCAAAAATGAGTCTGTCTCTGCCCTCGAGGAGTTTAGAACTGTCTCTGATCAGGTTTTGTATTTCTTCTAAGAAATAATAATAATGATGTGTCTACACTGGCTCTTTGCTTATATCTTGGAGCCAGATCACAGATTTTTTCCAGTTCAGGAGTAAGCATCTCTACAGTCCTGAAAGTCGGCTTTATCACTATCTCTGACTATCTCTTTCTGCTGTCTCTCTGTCTCTTTCTGAGCTTCTGTTTATGTCTCAGTCTCCTTCTCTCTCTTCCTCTTTTCTAACTTGGACTTGACATAATTTAAACCCTTGAGACCTTGAATTTCATTCTGGACTCTTTTTCTCTTAATATCTGGGTCCTAACCAAGGCCTCTTTCAACCTTCAGTTCACTCATCTCCTGGCTATTTTATAGACCTTTCATATGAAGCTAGCCACATAGAAATCCATTTTGTTGCTTTGATTCTCTATATTCTCAGGGATCCCATGATTTCTTCTCTCAAGTTTCAGACAACTAATTCCTCAGTCATAGTTAAAAATTCCCTTATGGGCCTCAGATTTCTCTTTACTTTTAGTTACCAGGTATGACTCCCTTCAGATGTAGATTTTTCATCCCCCAGATGCTATCTCACCCCAAATCCTGATCTCCACTTTTCCAATGACTATTTTAAAATATATCTTTTGTTTCCATGGGAGTAGATTTTGGCATGACCCACTCCTCCCTTTGGTTCAGATTTCAGTTATCTAATTCTCTCCAGATACCAGTTAGGTTCCTTTCTGGGAAAGATCTTGACCAAGACTCCTGGATACCTCAAAAATAAATATTTTTTATTGATTTTTATTGATTTTAAAATATTTTTCCATGGTTACATGATTCATTTTCTCTCCCTTCCCTTCTCCCACCCCACTCCTGAAGCTGACAAGCAATTCCACTGGGTTATACATGTATTATCAATTGATACCTATTTCCATATTATTCATTTTTGTAATAGAGTAAGCTTTAAAAACCAAACCCCCCCAATCCTATACCCAAATAAACAAGTGATTAATCATGTTTTCTTCTGTGTTTCTGATCCCACAGTTCTTTCTCAGGATGTGGAGAGCTTCTTTCTCATAAGTCTCTCAGGATTGTCCTGGGTCATTGCATTGTTATTAGTAGCAAAGTCAGTTACATTCTATAGTGCTACAGTGTATCTGTCTCTATGTACAATGTTCTCCTGGTCCTGCTCCTGTCTTGGGTCATTGCATTGTAATTAGTAGCAAAGTCTGTTACATTCTATAGTGCTACAGTGTATCTGTCTCTGTGTACAATGTTCTCCTGGTCCTGCTCCTGTCTTGGGTCATTGCATTGTTATTAGTAGCAAAGTCAGTTACATTTGATTGTGCTACAGTGTATCTGTCTCTGTGTACAATGTTCTCCTGGTCCTGCTCCTGTCACTCTGCATCAGTTCATGGAGGTTGTCCCAGTTCATATAGAAATCAAGAATTTTATCATTCCTTATAGCACAATACTAAGAATCAATATTTTGTTGTCTCTGAGACCAAAATCCTTTTATAATGCATTCTTATTTTAGAGCTCAAATCTCCCAGTTCTTTCAGAGCCACATTTTCTCAGGTTACTCAGCTCTGATTCTTATCTTGCATTAGAGCCATGATTTCTGACAACTCAGCTCTCTACTAGGTGCAAGTCTAATGTCCACTTGTCACTGACACCTGGTCAAATACCATTTTGAATTATACTTCTTTGACTCTGATAGATTGTAAGCTTTGGAGGAAAGGCTGTGGGTCATTTTTACTTAGAATACACTGCATGAGAGTTGGTCCTTAGTGAATTGGAATTGACTTAAAAATGGAATTTTGTGGAAGGAAGCAATTGGTATAAAAGCCAAAGGAAAGGGAGGCACAAAATAAGGAAAGTGATTTGAGAAAATCAGGTGAGTAAGAAAATTTGGAAGCAAGGCTGGGTGATGGGAGGAGAGACTTCCCTTCCTTGACCCTGTTCTGAATTTATTTCAATCTACATCAAAAGAATAGAAGTTGAGAACATCTGAGGTGAGAGGGCATTCAGGATCTAGAACCTGGATCAGTGATGATGAACTTTTAGAGGGGCGGGTGATGTGAGAAATGTCCTCAGGAGCACATGGAGAGGGGAAGGAAAGCAACCCAGCCCTGCTTCCAACTCTGGCTTTCTAGTCATGAATTCTGGTGAACTCTGTGCTGGGGTGATGGCACACATACTCACAGAGAGGGCTCTGAGCACCACCATGAATCTAACTGATTAGAATTCAGGGGAACATGAGAATGTAGAGAATGTCAAAGGCTGAAGGGGTCTCAGAATTGAAAATTCCAGAGCTAAGAGGGACTTTAGAACATAGAATTTAGATAGCTAGCTCTAAGAGGAGCTTTCAAACAGAGAACAGAGACTGTAAGAAAACAGAGACTGTAAGAAGTGGAAGAGAGTTTACAACACGTAGCCTAAACAATTTTACTAAATTTCACAAACCTTCATCAAGTTCCTCCTATGCTCATGTTAATGGGCTGGATTCTAGAAAGAACTCACACAGAGACTGCTTTCAGGGGGTTTAAAAATCTATTTAGGGGAAAGACTTTTACACAAATAATGATGGCACCAGAGAGTAAGACCTCTGAAAAGAAAAGATTATGGTACTAGAATCTGAGACAGAATGGCGTCTTGTATTGGGAAAGGTATCCATGGAATGGCTTGAGATAGGGTGGCAATATGAGTTGGGGAAGAAATGAATACAAACAATTGGAGGGGTGATCAAGCCTCATGCAGGGAAGGGAGGAAACATGAGCAAAGACAAAGAGATCATAGAGAACGGATCAAGAAGAGGGAGTAGAGAATAATTTTGTCTGCCTTCATTCTCTTTTTGAAACATTGGGAGAGGAACCACATCTGTGGCATTGTTGTGTACCAGTGGATATACATCCGAGAACTCCCAGGTCAGGAAATCCCCTTTACCAATGCTGGTCACCAACTTTTCTGAAACATTTAGTTCAGAGTTGCCTAGAACAGTAATTAAGTGACTTTCCCAGGCCCATCAGCTAGCATGTGTCAGAGATGTCTTCTTGGTTCTGGGTATGGTTCTTTGGCTACTATGCTGTGCTACTTTCTCTAAGACAAGACTGGAGAGTTGATTTAAGGGAGATTTGTAAGGGCCTTCGATGTCAGAGTTGTCATTTTAGATTTTATTTCAACCCAGAAGCATTTATTATGTGTCAGGCAGTGGGCTGAGAATTGAGATACAAACAAAGGGGGAAAAGCAGTCCTTGTCCTCAGAGCTGACATTCCAACACACAGGGAGACAACACACAAAAGAAACGCTCCTATAACACCAATAAAAGCTAAATGGAAGGTCATCTCCATAGGGAGCAAGTGAAATTTCTTTGTGTAAAATGTAGTAGTCCATGAGCATGGTAACTTGGGCAGCTGTGCGAAAGATGGATTGGGGACAAGCTAGAGACACAGGACAGTGAAGCAGCAATTAGAGTAGCCTGGTTGAAAGGAAATGAGTAAAGGCCTGAACTATTGTGATACAAATGGGACTGTGTGTGGTCACACAGACAAATACATCCCCACGTGTGTACATACATAAGACAGTGTCTACAATTCACAAGATTTGGTGATATCTTTAGGGAATAAAACATTAGGGGAGAACAAAGGTTTTTGAGATGATGGATCATTTCTGACATGTTGCCTTCACTTTTACTGGCTCCTTTTCCAGATCACATTCTCTAACTGTAGGTGTTCCTCAGGGTTTTTCCTAGGACTCACTTCTCTTCTCCCTCTATGCTATTTCCTTTGGATATCTCATCAGCATTTGTGTATTTAATTGCCATCTCTATGGTGATGATGCTCATATCAGCTTGTCCTTCTCCAGTCTCTCTGCTGACTTCCAACCTAGTGTCTTAAACTACCTTTCAGATATCTCCAGATGGATGGCCAACAGACATCTTAAACTGAACATGTTCTAGATGGAACTCAATATGTTTTCTCCTAACCCCCTTCCCACTTCCTATCTTCCTTATTCCTATAGAGAGTACCACCAGCCTTCCAGGCACTCAGCATCACAACCTAAGGGTCTGAGCTCAGCCCTCTTAATCACTCCCTCCTCCAATCATCCAATATGTTGCCAAGACCTCTTGTTTTCACCTTTGCAATATCTCTGAGACATACCTCCATCTGATGCTATCATTCTGTGTAGACCCTCAACACTTCTTATCTGACCTGTGCAGTGGACTGCTGGTTGGCCTGCCTGCCTCAAGTCTCTTTTCCCTCCAAAAATATCCTCCTGATAAACTGTGGGAGTAGAAACACCGGGGAAAAGCAACTGCCTGACTACAGCGGTTGAGGGGACATGACAGAGGAGGGACTCTAAACGAACACTCTAATGCAAATATTAACAACATGGCAATGGGTTCGAATCAAGAACACATGTAATACCCAGTGGAATCATGCGTCGGCTACGGGGGGTGGGGGGAAGGAAAAGAAAATGATCTTTGTCTTTAATGAATAATGCTTGGAAATGATCAAATAAAATATTATAAAATTTAAAAAGAAAAAACTTCTATATATAAAAAATTGTTCCAAACAAACAGCATTATTTGTGATAATAAAAACCAGATTCTAAATGTGAAAAAAAAATATCCTCCTTTCCAGTCACCAAAAAATATTTTTTCCCTAAAGAAGAGATCTGATGTGTCACTTCCCCTACTTATGTAGCATACCAGGCATGTTGGCATCTGGGAAGTATGATTGATGTATTGATATTGTATTACCATTCACATAGTCAGACCTCTTGATGGTCATTGTATGGAAAGGGACAGGCGGAAGCACTAGCAAAGGATGGGCAAATTCATGGGCTGGGCCTTGAGGGAGGCCACACTGCCTCAGGGCCACGATGCCTCAGCTCAGAGTACTTTCATTAACGTAGCCCATAGCCCGGTTCTATCAGGGCATTGCTCAGACTAAACTCATTTGCAAAGTTCGGATCAGATTAATCCACACCTCTTTGATCTTGTCATTGTCAATTCAACTAATGTTAAAACCTATGTCATGTTATGTATTCATTGACACACATTCCTAAAACCTTCAATAAATATAGGGGAACTAGTGCGAATTTCTCTCTCTTACAAGCTCTCTCTTACAAGCACACTTTCTAGGCCTTTACTAGCTCTCTCTGACTAGCTCTCTAACTAACTCTCTCGCCCTTCACTTCCTCTCTCCCTCTGTTCCCTCCTCTCCTCTTTCCTCTCTTGCTTCACTGTATCTCTTTCCTTGGATGCCCCCAGTGCCTCCTACCAAGGCTTAGACTCCATTGTCTATAGGAGGCACCAAGGAGTTGAGTCTCCCCCCTTTTCTAGCGACGCTGTTGCCCCCAAAGCTTCCTATTAAGGTTCAGACTCTCTTGTCTATAGGAGTATCAAGGGGTTGATACTCCCCACCTATTCTCTTATTCCTCTTATTTCCTCGGAGTTCACATTACTCCCCATGTGTTTCTACTTTTGCCTTTGAGTCATTATTATTCTCCCATTTCCTTAGCCTCCTCTCCCCACCTCAAGTTATTACCCACAGATAAATGTTGTAGGACTCCTGTGGGGGGTCGCTATAACTTAATAAACTCCAGTGGCTTCCTATCACCTCCAGGATAAAATACAGTCTTCTGTTTGACACTGAAAATTCTTAATAATCCAGACCCTTCTATATTTCTAGATTTCTTCTATCTTGCTTCCCACTAGCTATTCTTCAGGCCAGTGACAATGGCCTTATTCCATGAATAAGACACCACTTCTTGGCTCCAGGTAATTAATCTGACTATCCTTCAAACTTGGAATGCTCTTCTTCTTGTCTTTATCCTTTGGTTTCCTGGACTTCTTTGGAGTCCTAATTATAATCCCCCCATTTATAAGAAGAATTTTCAAACATCTCCTAATAGAATATCTTCCTTCCATTAATTATTGCTGCATATCTTGTATATAGCTTGTTTATATATACTTATTGGCATTCTATTTCTCCCCAGCAGATTGTTGAGGAAAGGGAAGGGGTTTTTTTTGTCTTTTTTTGTACCCCCAGCACTTAGCACAGTGCCTAGTACATAGAGAGCACTTAATAAATTATTACTGACAGAATGGCCAACTTAGACTATAGAACATTAATTGATAGAACTGGGAGGAATATTAGAGGTCAACTAGTAAAATATTTTCATTTTTAAAAAATTAATAAATTGAGACCCAGAATGAGGATACAGTGTTTATTTGAGTTATCACTGGTTCCCCACTGGTACCATCTTGTCCTCTATTGGCACCATATTGTCTCAATTGCTCTGTGGTTTTCTCTTTTTTATCCTTGTCAGGTTGAAGGCTATGTTTGAAAATTGAAGGAATGCTTGATTAATTTTCCAATTTATAGTTTTCATGATAGAGTCAAGCTCTTGGATTTATGAGGTAGGCCAGTCATTCCACCTGGGAGACTTGCCTTTATACTGTGCTGGAGTGATGAGTTATAGGTCATGGAGGCTCCCAAAGATTAGTTTTCATGTTTGGCACCTGCAGATGATATTTGAATAGAGAGCTAAGGAACTAAAGACATATAATATGATATAGTATAATAGAATACCACAGAATTTAACAAATAACAGTATAATGTACTATTTTAATACATAAAAATTGATGACTTATTTGCCATGAGTATTCCTTCTGCAAATATGGGTAGAAATCTTTGGGAACCTGAGTATCACAGCATCCCACAATCTCAGAGATGGGAGATTCCACTGACCATCAAGTTTAATCCATATGTGAAAAGAATCTATTGTAACATACAAGTAAATGGTCTTCTATATTTTAGATGATAAAAGAATTTATCTTCTAGGTGGCTACCCTCTGGTAATGAACAGTTTCCGGGTTAACTGGGTCCTGTCAACAAAATGGTACTGGAAATCTTTCCAACATGGTAGCATGATCCATGGTTGAAATGTCTCTAGCCCAGCCTTTCAGAGCTAGCTCAAAACCCATACAATAAGGAAGTGTGCTTGGAGAAGGATAGTAGTGGATGTGCACTCACACATATATCTAAAATAGGGGATCAGAGCATAAACAAATAGTTCCATTTGGAAACTGTTCGTTCAGGTTACCATTGATCACCCCTGGGACATGAAGCATTCTTCATTTTGTAGATTTTGTTACATAGATTTGTCATCTAAAGCTGACCTATGAGGGCAATGATATAGGCTAAAAACTGTTTATATATATATATATATATATATATATATATATATGTGTGTGTGTGTGTGTGTATATGTATGTATCTATTCATATGTATACATATCTATGTCCAATATTTTAGAACAAATACACTGAGTGATTTTTCTCCTTGTCAAATGGGCCCTTCAATTGATAGATGAAACCAAAGAGCCTTAATAATTTGGGCTAGCTATGATGAAAATTGTACAGCATCAGTGCAATACTTGGAGATCTTGAACAAGTATGTCTCCTTTTAGCTGCTTCTCAATATCTTATGTAAGTAAAGGGATTGCATTTGATCTCTAAGGATCCCTCCTTACTGAAATTCTATGGTAAAATGAAAGGCTTTCAAAAGTAAAGCATTACTAGAGAAATGCAATTAGATTGTTTCCAGTACATACGTCAACTAAAGGGTGGTGCAATGGAATGATTATTGGTCTGGGAGTCAGAGAATGCTGGACTTGAATCTTTCCAGCTGTGACCTTGGCCATCATTACATCTTTCTTAAGTTTCGTTTCCTCAGCTCTAGAATGGATTGGGAGGTGGGGTGGGGTGGTGGCAGACAAAATGATCTACAAATTTCCCATAACTACCATCCCACCAGCTACTTTTGCCCAGTGTGAATGCTTAAGGTCACAATTTTAATAAAGATATAGGTATGGTTAGTACATTTGTCAGGGATGTTTGCTTTTCCAATTCATGAAAAAGAGGATTTATGTATATTGGTATATATAGGTATATTGGGTAAAACATTGGGCTTAGTATCAGGAGGAACACAGACATTAAATAACAGGGAAGTCACCTGGAACTCTTTCAGCCTCAGTTTCTTCCCATATAAAATGGATATTTTACATACAGTGGCTATCTCATTGTAATTATAAACTTCAAATGAGATGGTGTATACAATGTCCAATGTAGATGCCAACTTTCTTCATTATTACTGAAAGAGAAAGCATTGATTCTGTGTTAACTATATGCCAAACAATCCAATAAATAAAATGTTAAGGATGAAAATATGACATGTATAGATACTGTGTTTTCAAGAAGCTTATGCTCTAGGAGAGAGAAATACCAGGAGAGAGGGCTTCATATGCAGGGCAGAAGGCAAGGCATGGAAATCTGGAGGGTACATGCATAAGAGTGTTTGGCAAAGGCTGGGGATTAAACCATTATTAATTCTTCCTTGTGCTGTATTGGGAATTATATCACCTTGGATTTGTTATCTGTATTCTTGTATTTACCTAGAGGTTGACTTTTTGTTTCACATACACCACCTATCAATTAGAATAGAAACCACTTGAAGGCAAGGATGGCTTCATTTTTGTCTTCGTCTCCCATGCTAATCTTGATGCTTGGCACACTGGAAGAATGTATGTGTTAACTGAATTGAATAGTGTCATTTTGGTCCTTGTCTTTGGGCAAGTGATTCCCCCTTCTTACCATTCATCATTCGCTGTTGCCTACCCAATGGTGAGCTCAGGACTATACACATACCACTTTACAGGAACTGGACCTGGGAGAGAGGAGACGGAGGAGCAGGGCTCGGCTGTGATTGTGAGAATAAGTGGTCCCCCAACCTCCCTTCCAAACTGAGGCTAACCTCAGTTTCCTTATTTGGAAATAGAAGACTTTATGATAGATTATCTGGCAAGTCTCCCTCTCCCCACACCAGTTCTTGATCTGTGATCCTGTGATTCAAATTTGGTTTTGCTAGCGGTTGAGTTCTCCAGAGAGTATAGAAAGCATTTTCTGCACAGCCATGTGTGCTTGGATTTCCCCTGGTACTGAATGAATGGAATATCAATTAATATGTTCAAACAATGTGAATGACTTTGCTGCATTCTGATTTCTTAGTTAGGCTGCCAAGACCTTCCAATATCTGGCTCCAATCTATCTAGTCAGTGTTTTCTTACATTCTCCTTTCTCACAGATCTCCACTCTAGCAACATCACCAGATTTGTATCCAGTCCTTCACTGCAACTGCCACATTGAGAGTCTTCACCCCAGACCTGATAGCATTGCTTGTCTCCATAGAAACTGTCAGTGGTACCTTATTGTCTCTAAAATAAACTACTAAATTCTTGCCTTGGCATTTCGGTCTCATTCCCACATTTCCAGTCTTATTTGATAGTATTGCCCTTCCTGTACTCTCTGTTTTAGGCCACATAGCCTATTAGTTTTTCTCAGTACTTGAGGTTCTATCTGTTACCCCACTACTGTGGCTTTACACAACTGCCCTTCGTGTTTAGAATGCCTTCCCTTCTCATCACCACCTCTTAGGATCTCTAGGACATTTCCAGTGCCTCTCCCAAATATCTGGCATGTTCTCACTCCTCTCCACCACATATTTTACATGGTTTCCTTCAAGATTTAGCTCAAAGGCAACATTCTATATGAGGTCTTTCACAATTTTCAGAGTTCCCAGCTGCTAATTCCTTCCCTTTTAAATTGTTCTTCAGTTGGTTTTCAGGCATGTCTGACTCTGTGACACCATTTGGGATTTGCTTGGCAAACATACTGCTATGGTTTGCCATTTCCTTCTCCAACTCATTTTACAGATGAGATACGAAGGCAAACAGAGTTAAGTTACTTGCCCAAGGTCACACAGCGATTAAGTGCCTGAGGCCAACTGTTATAGTAAAAAATCATCTTTAAAGGTTGTTATAATATTAATTTATGGTCGCCAAGGAATTTACTTATGAAATTCCTAAAATGAAACACTCAAGTCAGAACGGAGGTTATGGTGGCTTAATCACAATGGGAGTAAGAAAAAGGGAGAGGGAGAGAAGGAGAGAGGAGAAAAGGGGAAAAGGTTAACTCAACCTTCTGGCTGAGCCAGAGGGAGTTTAGGCCCAAAGGGCCAAGGTAGAGAAGAAAATCAGTCCTTGACTCATGTGACCAATCTGAAGGGAAGCTGTCTGTGGGCCTCCTCCCTGCTCAAGCTCCTAGCACCAACTGCTGCCTCCCTCTCTCCACAGGAAGTGAGTGAATTCCAGAGGCTGGTCCCTACCTCACTTCCTGTGCCTCACAAGTGCCAATGGTGGCCCAAGCTTGGCTTAGGACAGCCCAGGTGGGCAGTCCTTTTTTGCACATGTCTGTTGAGGGCCATATTCTCAAATAATTAAATCTTGAGTTTTGCTGCAGCCCTTCCTAATCTCTACCTGAGTAGGGTGGAGATTGCAGTTTCCAAGACCTGACTAGGTTACTCCAAGTATCTCCATTGTCATTGATCAGGAAATAGCTAAATCCCATCCTCCAAAGAATGGTCTGAACAGGGTGGAGTAGTTTTGAAATTCACAATATCCCCCTGAGGCCCGAGGAAGACTAGTCTCTCTGATAGGTCTTGTAAACATACCAGCTATGAAATTACAATAGTTAGAGATAAGGGGAAAATAGGAGAGAGAGAGAGAGAGAGAGAGAGAGAGAGAGAGAGAGAGAGAGAGAGAGAGAGAGAGAGAGAGAGAGAGAGAAACCAATGTTTTGCTGGGCACATTGAGAACAATTAGGGGGCAGTTCCCTTTGGCAGAAGAGTGTACATTCAAAATAAATTCAATCAACCATACCCCAAGGTTCATTCTGGATCTTCCTGTAGTGAAGGGGTTTAGATATCTTTCTGCAAACAGTTCATTCTCTGGATTCAGTCATTATCAAGCTTCTTCTCTGAAGATCTACCTCAAACAAAATTTAAATCTTGGATTTTATGAAAATACAACCCCCCCCTGAAGAAAGTGTTGAAAAAAACATTGAGTCCAGATGAGGATGCAAGGTTTAGTTGTGGGGGTGTGTGAGTTAATTCAAAAGGAAAAAAAATGAAAACAAAAGAAAAAAGGGAAAAATTTAAGGGAAAAATATAAACCCTTTATATATACATTTATATTAAAGAAGAATTCAAAATCAGTATCAAAATATCAAAAATCTATGTTTACAAAATTTTGATAAAGCAAGAATAAATTTTCTCACAGGCCCCTGTATTAGGGTCTGGTTAAGTAATTTCTAATTCCACAAGTCTGTAGGACAGAATGCAGTAAATTTCACTTACCCATTTGCAGCCAAGGCTATAGGAAGTTGCCATACTATAGGAGAGAAAAAAGGACCAGAAGGTTGCCAAAACTGTTAGGGGAGACTGAGGCAGGTAGAAATTAGTTTCTCTCTGCAAGGAGTATTATATTTTTATGAGGTTTATTGAAGATTAAAATATAAAGAAAACACAAGTAAGAAAAGCACGAGTCTAGGCCCAGAGAGCCTATTCACGACTCACATCTTGCCTGCTAGGTGGAGAGCGGCGTTTGCTCCGAAGCGGAAGTAAAAAGAGGGCAGAGCCTATTCACAACCAGGTTAAATACTCCATCTCATTCTCAACCCAGGTGAGGTTTCAGTGAGATTAGAGGGCATTCTGGGGAAGTGGAGCAAGGGCTTCTGGGGATTGAAGTCCTGGATTCAAATCCATTTTTACACAACTTTGTACTCTAGAGTTTCTGATTCTAAACCCACTGTTCTATCCAGTATTCCACCTAGCTGTCCTTCAATTAAAATCATCTTCCAATTACATTGGATGTAATATTTTACACACTAATCATTTGCATGTTGTCTTTCCTATTAGCATTCATGCTCCTTGAATTTGGGAACTTTTTTTTCTTGTCTTTCTTTGCATCCTTAGGACTTAATGTAATGCCTAACCCATAACAAACTCTTTAAAATGTTTGTTGATTGCTGACTGACTGGCTGAAGACTTTCTTGATTATCCCTGGTTAGTCCTTACTGTGGTTTGAAATAACTTTGCATTTTTGTCTGTACATTCCATTTTCTTATTTGTGTATATGTTATGTCCAGCCTCATCTACTCCAGGAAGCACCTCAAAAGTATGACCTGTTTCATTCTTTGCTTTGTATCTTCAGTACCTAGGATAGTACCTGACATGTAACAAACACTTAACTACTTTTGGAATTAAATTGAACTAATAGAGTACTTGTTCTGGAGTCAGGAAGATCTGAGTTCAAAGCTCACCTCTGATACATACTGTGAGCTTGAGCAAGTGACTTACCATCTGCTTATCTCATTTTTATCAGCTATAAAATGGGAATAATATTACCTATCTACAGGGTTGTTGTGAAGATTAAAAGAGATATTTGTTGTACATAGTGAGCACTTAATATACTGATTTCTTCCCTACGCATGCTCTTCTTTCTACCTGAAAAAAACCCTCGTTCTCCTGTCTCATCTTTTTGACTTTCTTCAAGGCACAATTCAAGGACTATATGCTTCCAAAGCCTTTCCTGGTACTTCCATATTGAAATGAGCTTTTTTTCATACCCTGCTGGATTTGGATGTCAAAGTTCTTCATTCAGATCCTGGCTCTGACATCATCTAGGTGACCTCCCATGAATCACTTACCATTTGTGGGAACCACTTTTCTTGGGGATTGAATGAGATGATTCTTAAGGCCTCTGACAATTCTCAATTCAGTGCCTTCTATGATTCTATGTCTAATACTTTCCATTCCACCACTGTAAGTCATCCCAAACCAAGATTGGAACCAATCTTCTTTGATTTCAAATTCAGGTTCCATTACACTAGACTGAGACCTGGATATAAGTCCTGCTTCCAATACTTACTAAACATGAGACCTTTTGCAAGTCATTTTCTCTTTCAATCTCAGTTTCTTCATCTGTAAAATGGGTTTAATAATGAATGTAATCCCTTTCAAGGTTGTCTTAAAGAAGACAAACTTCCTTTGAAACCTGTTATTAATATAGAAATTGGAGATATTTTCACTTTCCCATCCCTCCTGTGTGGTATAGGAGCTGGAGGAATTGTGCATAAGGAACCCCCAGCTGAGATGAGGAGCCAGGTGTGAGCACCCATGTGGACCATTAGAGTATTTTTCCACTGTTCTGGACCAAGATGAGTTCTTTATCCACCCAAACTCTGTTATTCTAGGCTTCTAAGACTCTGACTCATTTAATTTCTCCCTTTGTCTTGGTATAAAATGGGATTAAGCGACTAATTTGCCACATGGAGGCGTTAAGTGAATTAATTAGGAGCTTCCATAATGCCTCGTATTTGATTGGTTAAAGAAGGGCCTGCTTTCTGGACTCACATTCACTGCTAAGGTAGTGTCACATTCCCAGTTTAGAGCCACAGCTGCCTCATTCAGCACCCTGGTCAGTTCCATGGTACCTATTATTTTTACCATTTCAGGAAAGATTCTCGTTCAGCCATTTTTGATGGGAGATAGCTCTATATGAGGGAATGACTTACTTAACTTTGATAATGAACAATAGGTGAAATGGGAAGTGATTTGCTCATGATTTCAGGAAACAATTTAAATGATAAAGACACTCCCCCAAAGGACATACATGCCCTTAATTTTGGTGTGACCATACATTATAACAATTAGGAACAACTTCTTGGCTTTAGTTTCTTTAACTGGGATATTAAAGAATTGGGAGGAAATTGTGTCCAAGGTACCTCCTTTATTCTATGTTTAAAATTTTATGTTTCCCTCATGGTTATTTCCTAACAATACCCACAGAATGAAAATCCCATTCAGTCATTTTTCAATCACATCTGACTGTTCATGACACCATTTGGCATTTTCTTGGCAAAGATAATTGGAGTTGTTTTCCATTTCCTTCTTCAGCTTATTTTATATAACCAAAAATTGAGGCAAACAGCATTAAGTGACTTGCCTAGAGTCACATAGTTAGTAAATATCTAAGGCCAGATTTGAACTCAGAAAAATGAGCCTTCTAGTTGTTGTAGATAAGTGTTGTTTTTTAGTTGCATCTCACCTTTTGTAAACCCATTTGGGATTTCCTTGGCAAAGACACTGAAGTGGTTTTCTGTTTCCTTCTCTACTTCATTTTACAGATGAGAAAACTGAGGCAAGTATGATTAAATTACTTGCCTAGAGTCACACAACTAGTGTCTGAAGTCAGATCTGAACTCAGGTATTCCTGACTCCTTGTCCAGTGCACTATCTACTGAGCCACCTATCTGTCTACATGAAATTTCCACCTACCTCTAATAGTCTTTTTCCTATATTTTGAGATCATTCTCAACTTTGACATATTGGGTTTTATATGCTAAACCCCTTCCATCTCCTTTGTTTTGTGTTCTAAAATGCACTTACATTCCATATTCTTTGTCCTCAGATCCCTTTAAACTCTTAAAATGTTTCATATACTTTTATATGGCCATTAAATTAATCAATTTTCCACCATATTTCTAATGATTATTTTCTCTTTTACTTGAGGTAAGGTTGTTTGGGGATGACATACAAAGGGTCCATTTGTTGCAAAAGACATACATGAATGTAATAACAGATCCTTTCAGCACCGAAGGACTGAACAGACCACCCATTATATTTCCTTTATTATACTGTGGACACCTGTGGCAAATATCTCTCTCCCTGCTTTATGTTTCACTGGATGTTGGTAATTAGAAGATCACAGAACATACATATCTTTGTCATCTTATCTACCAAGGAATCTTGTGTTATTAGAGTATGTAAGTGGGAAGTAGAGATGAAGTACTCAATGGTGGATTGAGAACTAGCCAGGAAAACCTTTATTGAGGTCCTGCTTTTCATACATATTGACAGGTTGGCCTTGGGCAAGATGCACTCGGTAGCTCTCTGGGATTCCAAGTTGCAGACATAGAAGTAATTTGGTCAACTGAGAGTCACTGTACCAATGAAATTACAGATCCAGTCCTTATCCCTATGCACAGGAGACAATTTTTGGAGGAAATCTTTTAAAGATGTTTTTCATGTCCAAGTCAAGTCCCTTTAAAACACCAGAAAGAAAAAGAACACAGCAGGATTGTGTATGCTTTGAAGTTTTCCATCAGTTGTCTAACTATGGAAATCTGTCTATTGTAAGAAATAATATGCAAAGCTCCAACTTAGCCCTTGTTATCTTTTCATAAAGATTACCTTTGCTATGTGAACTTTAGTATTACAAGTATTTCATAGAAATTAGAAAGTAGTAATGAGTCAGAGGTGACTGATATCTCCCTGATTGCTTATTTATGGCAGTAATACAAATAGTTGCAATAGTAGTAAATATGTTATTTTATGAACTGCTTGTTATCTTCCTTCCTTAAATATTTTGGAAAAAATCTCTCAAAAATTTTAAAAATAAATCATGTCAAAGCTAGCTTTTCTGTGTATGTACCCAATTTGACAAATATGCTTTTCTTGTGTGATGACTGGATTTGGCTCTCTCCTTATTGTAACAATGAAGGTACTTAGCTGTTCCTTGATTGTGAAGTTTAAGTTGTAATCCCCTGTCTATTTTTAGATTTTAATCCCCAAATGTAAAGCACAGTACTTAAAGTTGAGTATGGAGATCTACCCGTTTTGTATTTTAACCACAAAAAGGTGTGAACACCCATTTTATTCATTGAGTGGGACATCTGTGACCCACATGTGAAAGAGTGGGTAGTTCTGGAGTGGAGTGTCAGCTGTGATTGGTGGATGTAAAAGTTTAGGGGAAGTGACACAAGAGAAAAAAGTCATTAAAAAGTGGAAACAGTGACACTTGAAGGGAGTCACTTGGAGTGAAGACACTTGGAGTGAAGAGGGACCCAGAGTTTGAAAGAGACACACTTGGAGTGGAGTCTGATGGAGTTGAGGCTGATAAAAGAATCTGCTGAGTGAACTGACAACATGGTGAGTGTAAAGGCTAACTTCTTTCCTTGCCCTTTTTGGAGGCATGAGCCTCTGGGAAAGGCCCATAGTCTTGAGACTCTTTCCCCTGGCTGGGGCCTTAGAATTTCTACCTGGTTCAGAGAATGCCAGAGCAGGCACGCTCTCTCACTCTCTCTCTCTCTCTCTCTCTCTCTCTCTCTCTCTCTCTCTCTCTCTCTCTCTCTCTTTCTCTGTCTCTCTCTCTGTCTCTCTCTGTCTCTCTCTGTCTCTCTCTGTCTCTGTCTCTCTCTCTGTCTCTCTGTCTCTCTCTCTGTCTCTCCCCTGTTCTCTCTATTCCTTAATATCTTTCCTCTTTTGTAAAATAAACTAACATAAATTCCATTTGACTTTAGTAATTTATTTTGGGGATTTAGTAATTAAATCCCTGGCAACCAATTAAATATTCAATCCAACCATAAAAATCTAACACCTGACAATATTTTTGAGTGCTATTGTCATGAAGGAGATCATGAAAAATTCAAATGGGAGGGAATTCTTTATAGACTTGAAGCTCCTCCCACTGTTCTAGTTTGCTGATGACATTAGACTAATTTCATCAATACTCATCTTCTCAACATAAAAGGACTTGCTTCATGAATAAGTTTCATGATCACAGAAGTGACTGGTCAAAAATCCAGTGGGTACCTCAGGGAATTGTACTTAGCAATGTGCCATTCAATTTTTTTATCACTGATTTGTATAATAGTATATATGACATATCTACCAATTTGTCATATGATATAACTTTTTAAGCAATAGCTAGCACAAAGACAGAGTCAAATTTCTAAATTTAACTCAAACAGAAATTAAATTAACAAAAAAAATTTACAGACTATAATTTTGCACTGAGTTATTCATATTTATTTTAAAATATTTTATCATTTTAAATCAGCCTAAATATGTCTTCCTTGCTCTCCTCAAAACATCCCCCACAACTGAAAGTACAAGAAAAATAAAACCCATTAGAAACATGTATAGTCAGTCAAAATAAAATTTTAGAATGTCACTGTCCAGAAATTTTTTTTTCACTTCAAACTACATTCTGCTTCCTTTCTCTATCTATCATGAGGGGAATAGAATTTTCATCATTAGTTCATTGAAATTTTGGTTTGTCATAACACTAACATAAATAATAATATTTTCTGTATATTATAATTTATTCATCCATTTCACAGTTTATAGGTAATCCCTCAGATTCCCATTCTTTGCCCACATCAAAAGAACCATAAATATTTTCCTATATTCTTATAAGTGTCTTTGCTTAGGGCTAATCCCTCCCTTAATCTAAACTCCCTTTAATTCTATATACCTTTCTCTTTTTTAGCTCCTATTTCTTACTGAGAGAAACATTCCTTTACCCAACTATGTGTATGTTCTTCTTTCTTTTGGCCAATTAAGATGAGAATGAGGTTCAAAAATCAGCTGCTCTTCCCATTCATTCCCTATTTTTTATGTTTTTGTTTTTAACTGAGGAAGAACTCAGGATGTGTATGGGTTGTTCAGGGAGGACTAGTACAACTGTTGTGAAGGCTACTGGGCTTTTTCAGGGCTGCTTATCTATCTTATGTGTTCACTTGCCACCCAACTCTTATCTGTGGCTCCAAGAAGCCATGGCATGCTCAGTGGCCATATCCTGGTAAAATTTTTGTCTTGGCATATGAGCTAAACCAGACTGAAGATAAGCAATAAACTTCAAACTCATCAGTAAGTTAGGGGTATGTCTACCCCAAGCATGTAAAAACTTTCCCCAGAAGATTTGGTAGATGAGAACAATTTATTCCAATAGACATGAGGATAGCTGAGGTAAGCACCTTGTAAGAAATTGAAGATGTCAAATCCATCCATTGTATCCCTGGCCATCTCCAATCACCTTGACATTTGTCTTGCCCCTAGACCTAGTAACTCTGGAAGAGAGTGTGAAGAGAGAATGAGCTTGAAGACTATATAGCTCTGCTTCACTTAAATCCAATTTATTCTTGAATCTAAATATATCATCCATAAAATTTTACTGTTACTATTTCATTATTTTATCATTTTACTATTCAAATTTAGACACATCTCCATCCTAAATATAGACTCTGTGCCTGTTCTGTGGTAGAGTCTTCCAAGCTCATATTGGTCCGATGAGCCACAGTGGGATACATTGTACATTGACCCCAACATCATAATACCATTTCAGTCCTCTTTGAATACAAAAGGCAACAATCATACAAGAAGTACATTTGCAAACTCTGATTATGTGAGACTATGTGATTATTCCCTAAACTTCCATTTTATTCCTCTCCATCAATGTATTCTTCTTCTATTCTTTTCTTTAAAAAAAAACCTTTTGATTAATGTCTTCTATTTCTTATATCATCATAGTTGTCCTATATATATTTCCTCCACTCCTTCTCTGAGAGCCAAATCATTCCATATAACAAATAATATTTTAGTCAGCATAATATAGATACATTGAAAAAGTCATTTTTATTATATTGATATGGCCTCGCCATGATCACCATCTCTTCCTCAAGCTATTTAAATGGTTCTTTATTTCTTGAAGTAGTTGAATCTATATAAATCTTTTCTGTTCTTTGGGAGATTGAATTCCAGATGGTTTGTTTCATTTTGTGTGTGTTTTATAGATATTTGGAATATTTTTTATCTGTTTTTTTGTACTATGATATTATTATATAGAAAAGTTGATTTTGTAGATTTATTTTGTATCCTGCTGCTTTTCTGAAGCTAAATCATATCTGATTTTTCCTTGGGGTTTTCTGAGTAAACCATTATAAAACATCAGCAAATGAGGATGATTTTATCACTTCTGTACTTTATTCCTTTAATTGCTTTTCCTTCTCTTCTTTATATTTCCAGAACTATATCCAATAATAGTTTAGCATTGCAATAACTCTATCAAATAATAGTGGATAGAGTGGACATTCTTACTTCCCTTTGTATTTTTTAGAAAACATTCTAGGTATTCTTATTACATATAATGTTTGCTTTTGGCTTTCAATGAATACTTTTTATGATGTTAAAAAAATAGATTCCTCTATGCCTAAAATTTTTTGACTTCTTATAGTTTAAAAAAAGTCTTATACTTTGTCAGTGACTTTTATTATACCTATTGAAATGGTCATGTGGTTTTGGATATTTGGTTTTTAATATATTTCATTATATTGCTTTCCTAATTTTGAGCTAGTCCCATATTCCTTGTACAAATCTCACTTGATCATAATGAATGATTTCTTGGAAAAAGTGCTATGGTCTATTCGATAATAAAATATTAGCAGATTTTTTAATCAATGCTCTTTAATGATATTGGCCTATAGTTTTAGTTCCATGTTTTATATCTCCCTGGTTTAAGTATTAGTAATACAGATATGTCAGAAGAGGATTCTTTCTCAATTTTTGAGAATAATTTGTGAAGCATAGGTAGAAACTTATTTTAAAATATGATGGAATTCTTTCATGATTTTTTTATTTTCATCCACTTCAGTAGTACCTTTATTGGTAGATCTATTTCCATTTCAGAGACTGGGTTATTTAATATACCTATATGATTTTTTTTGATAGTTTTGGTATTTTAATGTTCTTGAAAGTATTCCTCTATTTCTTTTGTATTCTCAATTTTGTTAGCATATAACTGCACATAATATTTTCTGATTGTTCTTTGTATTTCTTCTGCTTTTGTAGTGATTACTGATATTGGTTTGTTGTATATGGTTCCTTCTAGCATTCTATACTTTCCTTGTTCACCCTTTAAAATTTTTTTAATGTTTTGTTTTTGTTTCATAATATAATAGCAACTTCTACTATTTTGGATTTACTTGATAATTTTTTCTACCCTCTCAGTTTTATTTTGTGTATATCTTTGCATTTAAAATGTGTTTCTTGTAAGCAATAGATTAGGTTTATTTTCTTCTCCAGTCTATCACCCTTTTTCAATTTTTGGGATACTTTAATCCATTGATATTTCAGTTGATAAGAGCTAGGTTCATATTTTCCTCCATTCATCTCTAAAATTGAATTTATCTCATGATTTTTTTTCTCATTCTGCTATAAACACAATATTATTTTCCTTCAGTTACTTTGCTCTAACCTTTTTTAAGGTGATCCCATTTCCAGTGGCTCTCTTCTCATGCCTGAACCCTTCTTGTTTGTTACAACTTTCCCTTTATGATTTTGTTTATTAGTTCCTCTCTCCTGCTTTCATCTAGTTATATATTTTTTCTATCTGCTTTTTTCTTCTGAGTGACTGAAGTAGGTTCCCCTTCTTTTCCTCCTTTTTTCAGCTAGTCCTTTTCATGAGTTTTTAAATTTAATTTTTGTGCCCTTTTATTTCCCCCCTAAAAAAGTAATTTCTCTCTCTTTATTCTCTATCTCCTGTGTTCTAGACCCCCATTTTCTGATTCGAATCTCCTATTATTATCTGACCTGATCTTTTCTTTATACTATTTACACAATCAAATCTTCCAAGGTATTCATTTAGAATCTTCCCTCTAAACTTTTTCTGCCTTGTCTTTGGAGATTTACCTCTTGAATTGCCCCTTTCCATTGCTCCTCTCTCTTACAACAATGCCAATAATTTTTGGAGTTGGAGAGGACACTACCCTGTAGTATTCCATTTCCTCTATCCAAATGGTCTATACCCTCTCTTGTTAATCTCTTTCCCTGATATTTTCCTAAAATCTCCCTGTGTCCATGCTCTCCCATTCCTTCAGGTATCAGTTGTCACAAGGAATCTAACTCTCCTTGCTCCCAGGACAAGTTTTCATCTTCCTTCACCAATAGGAGCATTCATCATTGTCCTATATCCACAGTAACAACTCTCTTTCCCCCTTTTTTTTTAATCTTTTCTCTTCCCTCATTCCTCTATAGGGTCTTAGCTTTTAAAGTTCACAGAGATCCCCTGTCCCTCATTGCTAGCTCTTGGTTTGATTTTGGCAAATCACTCATTCCTCTCTATCCTGTTACTGCTCTCTTCTCTTCAGTGTGTCCTTCTATGCTGTGAAATAGTTCCACAAAGAAGTATTTACGGATAGGCAGACTGTCCCACCTTTTGTAAATAATCCCTCCTGTCTTATATCTTCACTGTTAGCTCGGCCAGATTTCTGCCTTTACCCCAATCTCCTTTTGTACCTTTAGAAAGCACTCTCATGCTGGTCTCTCTGTTGTCACTCTTGCTTTTGTTTGTCTGCACTAATTCACTCCTCTTGTAATTCCATTGTTTGGGGTTTCAGTGAACCAAATAATATTTGCAGTTCTGATTTTCTTTCTAAAAACATTTTCAACTCTTTTTAAAAAAAAAATTATTGAAGGTTCATCTTTTTTCCTGTATGGCTAAGCTCAGATTTGCAAGATAGGTCACCTTGAGATGTATCCTTATGCTTTTCTGAATATATTATTCCATTCCCTCCTCCTTTTTTTAGTGGGTGCATAATAGTCTTGCATTATTCAAATGTCCTTTCTTTTGAGTTTGAAGGTCTTTTCCCTGATGGCTTGCAGAACTTCCCATTTCTAAATTTAATTGTTAAATTTAAGCCCTGTGTTCTTGGAGTTTTCAGCCTTGATTATTTTTTGGTTTTGGAGGTAATCTATGAATTATTTCTATTGGTATTTCATTTTCTATATTCAGAAGTTCTGGACAGTTTTCTTCTATTATTTCCTTCATTAGTATTATGGTTTTTTTGTCCTGTTGTGTCCTGGGAGACCTATATTTTTCTTAGGTTGTTTCTAAGCATCTTATCTTCAAGATATGTTTATATTACTGTTGTTGACTTCAAAAAGCACAGAACCATTAAATAGTCAGAAAAATCACTTTTTAATTAAGGAAAAGGGGATCAGTGAGATAGCAGGCCTGTACACATAGCTGAGTGCTAACAACTACACAGAGTCTGAGCATTGAACTCTGGATGCTCTGGACCAGGGGTCCCCAAACTTTTTACACAGGGGCTCGCTTACTGTCCCGCAGACTGTTGGAGGGCTAGAGGCTTCAGCGCTCACTGTGATTGGCCTGTGTAATAATTGAATTAATATTTCTACCCAGATATATGTTTTATAAAGTTTATTAGAAAGGGTAGACAATCATAGTTTTAAATCTCATTCCTCTAATTAACCTGACCACAAAGTGCCTAGCCTGCAAGTCTCTTCCTCTTTCCTTCTTACTTGCCTCCTCTGTTCCCATGTCTCTTCTAAGCAAGAAAAAAACCTTAAAGACCTCCCCCTCACCCTTTATTCACTTACAACACAGACACAAAACCTGGTGGAAACTTGATGGACAGGTCAAGCTACTCAGGAGGGGGAGGGAATGAATCTTCCTTGACACACCTGTCACATCTTGCACAGACCCATCACTGCCACCACTATACTGGGCAGCAGTATATGCTATGGGGTTCAGATGTGTACCCCTGGGGTTCGGGAAGGATACCTTTTGCAAGAATGCAAGACTCCAAAACTTAGCTTAAAAAACAAAAGAGAAATTTATTAATTTAGGGAGTAAGGTTGAGAATGGCCAGGAGGATAGCAAGGTGGGACAACAAGATGGGGAGCAGTTCCTGGGAGGACAGCATGAATGGAAAGGCTGTTCCCCATGAGGACAGCCTAGATGGAAAAGCTGTCCTCCAAAGACATCAGTTCTCAGGATTTTATATTCTTTACAATAGATGCTGTGTCATTTGGTGGGGTGGGGTGGTCATCTGACTGGGGTCTGCCTGGAGGCATAAAGATTCATCTCTTTGTCCATCTTAAATTTAGAGGACAATCAGGGAGCAAGGGAGTTTCCCTGATAATAATTCTCCTGGGTTTCTGGAGGTACAGTACCCATGTCAGTATACATAGTGGGAAATCCCCCCCCCCCCCCATTGCTGTTCACCATGCTGATGTCTTCCATTGTGCAGCCACAAAATCCTCATTTTTTGTCAGTTACTCTCAGAACAAGGAGCCACACAAAGGATTATGTCACCAGAAGTAGGACTGTATGTGAGTGATGCCACGCTCTGAAGCACCCCCACATAGAGTACTCCTCTCACTGACCATCAATGAAAGAGGTGTCCCTTCTGGAAGTGTGGTGGGGGCCAGATAAATGGCTTCAGGGGGCCTCATGTGGCCTGTGTGCTGTAGTTTGGGGACCCCTGCTCTGGACACTGACCTCTGGGAGAGCCAACCTCTCTAGATTGAGAATACCAAGGAGCCATTAAAGTTGGGAAGCTTAAATACCTTTCTAGTGTAATTTTGGAGGACTTACCCTCCTTAGATGGAGAAATGATGGTTGAAGCAGTGAGGAAAGGGTTGATGAAAATGGCTTCCCTCACTACTCCCTCCAGGAATCCCTGAATTACTTAAGGGAGACAAAATGGAGATCTCCCCTTGGTGAAGGCTTGCTCCTTGGTGGCTGTGCCAGCCCTCAAGGGCAGCAGGGAAGTCTTCTCTACAAGGAGAGGAATGTGGGACCTCAATCCGGATATGTGCTGCTCTGGGGTGCTCAGAAGCCTTCCCCTCATGTCTTCTTGAAAACTGGCAACAAGATGGAGTCTACCAATGGGTTTACTCTCTAGATGTAAATAAACAAGATTGAATTTGCTATCTAATGGCTTATTTGATTTAGTTGTTGATTGGGGGAAAGGGTAGAGGTCAGAGGGGTTAGAGAGGTTGCCCTAAATCTCTTTCTAAATAAAATTACTGAAGTACTAGGATTCCTTGTAAGCAGGGGGAGAGGTAGAAAAGGGAAGAGAGCACTGATCACCAATTTGAGTCCAGTATCTCAATAGTTCATGGAATGAAATTCTTTAGAGAAATTAAATTTTCTTGACAGGAACCAGTGATGTTTTAAATAGGAACCCTCAATGTTGGGATTTCTGTCAGTGTCAGAAATCTCCATAGGTGTCTTGAAAATGGCCCTGAGAAACAACTCCTCCTTCCACTCCCTTCTGTGTCTCCCTCCTCAAGACCCCCTCCTCAGGAGAATTTCCCCAGAAGTCCTTGTTCTGCTTCATGCAACTGTCAAGATCTCAACATTCCATTCAACCCAATGGTTCTTTTGTTCTACTCCCCATCATTACCTTAGGTGAAACATGGGGGCTGAGGATGAGAGGGACAGTTGATTGACTTTACAATGGTAACAAAGGGAAATGAGGAGTTCCAGACAGGAATAACTATGAGAGAATGATGCTTTACCATGGACACAAAAGGGAAAGACACTTTGGTAAAGGACTTTGACCTAAGGGGAGAAATGTTGGGACAAAAGAGATACTTAACATTTGATGGGATTAGCTATTCCCACCTAAACTACTTAAAGGCCTATTGTCAGTCTGAGACCTGTGAAGTAGGACTTTCCCTCAGGGAGGAACTCTCTTGTGATAAAGTCAAACCTGGGACTTTCACCTTTAAGCTAAGTAAACTGTGGATCACTAAATCTTTCTAGGCTTCAAGTTTAGGGGCTTCCAGATTCCACGTTGACACTGTCATAATGAACATGTTTTCTTTTAGTAATATTGTTATTATTTTGTTCTCTTTTCCTAAGCTGCCCTTCACTTCTGTGTTTTTACTTTACCAATCTCTTGATCTTTCTTTTGATTCTTTGGTGCAACTTGCTATTACAGATTCAAGCTTTTCTATTCTACTCATTTATTGTTCAGGCCATGAATTCTGCTCTCATGGTTCTCATTTCTCTTTTAAACCACTTAGAAACAGCATGTTGTGGTTCTATGTTTTCAAATTCCGCAGAGTCCTCTGTCTCCTTGAGTGCTAGATCACTTTCTTTTGTTTTGCAGTATTTAATTTTATATATCTGAACTAATTTGCTAGATCTGTAGACCATATTTCCTTTTGTTGTTACTGTTTTTCCTGTTGATTTATCTGTTTGTGTTCAAGGTCTTTGAGATTTCTTCTTCCTAAAATCTTGGTACTTTCTGTCTTTTGTCTGCCTTATTTTCTTTATCACCCACTTCCTGACTTCCTCCCTCGGATTGGGGTTTCCTTGGGGGCTAGATCCCATAGTCTGTGCAAAGACTAAGAGAAAAGAGAATAAATGATCAATTCTGGGAATAGCAAAGTTTTCTGTGTAGGATATTATCATTCTTCTAGTCATTCAAGCTCACAGCCTCAGAGCTTGAAACAACTCTCCTCTTTTCCTCATTGTTATTTCCAATCATCTGTCAAGTGCTGTCAATCTGTCAATGCTACCTTAACCAGGTGCCCTTTTTACCACTTAAAAAACTACTACTCCAGTTTAGGTTCTTAATACATTTGCCCTGGACTACTTCAATAACCTTCTTGTCTAATGGATACCTACCTTCAATCTTTCCTTCTCTATAATTCATCCTCTTCATAGTGGGCCACTCAATATTATGAAATCAAAGACCCTGGAATTTCTCCAATCAAAAAGATTCAATAGTTCCATACTGCTTCTAGAACAAAGCACAAACACTCTGTTAAACTCCTTCTCAATCTGTTTTTAATCTATATTTTCAGGCTGATTACAAATTACCTATTGTGATGGGGGTGTTGGAGTCATGTCTATCCAGTCATGTGAAGACTTTTCCTAGTAGAAGGAGTGGATGAGGGCAATTTCTTTGCCAACCATGAAGGCAACAGAAGTAGGAATAGTGTAGTGCTTAGAGCTTGGTTAGACATCAAAGAAGACAAGGTCATCCATTGTATCCTAAGCCCTCACAAGTCATCATGACTTTTTCCTTTCTGCTGGACTTCTTTGATCCTGGATGAGAGAGTGAGGCTGATGGCTTTGCACTACTATGCTTCACTTAAATCCAATTTATTCATAAGTCAAAAGACATCATCTGATTTCACTTTTGTCCTCTTCAAGTAGGAAGACAACAACAAATCAACATATTACTCAATCTTTATTTAAACTGGCTTATGTAATGTTTTTTATACTATAACATATCTTCTATATATGTATATTTGGGCCTCCTCCCCATTCCCACCTCTGTAAAAATTAAAATTTAATGTCTAATAATAAAAATATTATATTTTAGGAGGTTTATTAAACAATCATTAGAAATCAAGGAATAAAGAGGATACAAAATAAAAACCACGTGCCCAAGACTGGTTAGCCATTTTCAAAATCCTCACCTTACCACCATCACTGCTGATTGCTGCATCATGCCAAAGAGGGCGTGGGAGGAGTTACAGCCAGTTAAATACCAATAATGTGATCTCACTGATGTGGAGGAGCAGGAGAGATTATAGGGAATTTGGGGAAATACTAAACATTTCTAGGGAATGAAGTCAAAGGTTCGAAAATCTCCGTTTATACACCTCTTGGAGACTATTTTTGTTACAAGAATTAGATTCCTTCAACAAGAGACCTTTTCTGATTCTACCAGTTGTTAGTTATTTTTCATTTCCCCTCTTTTGTATCTTTGCTTCTCTGTGTAACCTTTATTTCCCCTTAGAAGAACATAAGCTCCTTGAGGGCAGTAGTCCATTTTAGTGAAGGTAACCTCAATGTTTCCCAAAATATCTGGTACATAATAGGTACATGATAAATCTTTGCTGAAGTGACTTAATTTGCCTTGACCTGGGATTGTTTGACTGAAATATATAATTCATAAAAGTGAATAAACAGCTAGAGGCAAATTATGATGGGATTTAAATGATAATCTGAGCAATTTGTATTTTTTTTTCCCTAAAGGCAACTCAAGGTTCTCTGGAATCTAATCAGATTTGTGCCTTAGGAGTGTTCTTATTAGTAGCTGTGAAGAGGGGAGATTGGAGAAGGGAGAGACAGTAGGCCAGATCCGGATTAGGAAGCTTTTGTAATAGTTCAATTAGAGAGATGAAGACTAAAGCAGAGTGATAGCTGCATGGTTGGAGATTAATTAAAGCACTGAAACGCGACACATGTGGAAGTTAGAACTAATAAGATGACAACTGATTGGTTGTAGCGGTAAGGGAAAGGAAAGAGTAGAACATGGTACCTAGGCTGTGAACAGAAAGAATGGTCATGCCATTGACAGGAAAATGAAAGCTTGGAAGAATTGGTTTATAGCAGAAAACGCGTTCTGAATTTTGTTTCGGATTAGTTAAGTTTGAGATGACTTTGGGATAACCATTTTAAGATGTCTGAGAGGCAATCAGTGATTACAGGCTGGAGCTCAAGAAAGACTGAGGATGGATATGTAGGTCTGGAAATCATCTTTAAGAGATAATAATCTATGGGAACTGATGAGATGAGCAAGCGAGAGGTTATAGGGAGAAGAGAGATGAGGACTCAGGAGAGAACTTTTAGGTACATCCACAGCCAGGAAAGAAGACATAGAATAGGACCCAAACAACTAAAAGGTGAGCAGTCAGTTTTTTGGGAATGGGGTGATGGAGATACCAAGAGAAGAGAGTATCCAAGAAGGGATGTAGTTTCAGTTCTGTCAAACCCATGAAAGGTGATGATTGAAACAAAACCATCCATTAGATTTAGTGAGAGCTAATTGAAAGCATATACGTGAAAGCATAATGATAGAGAGAGTGAGCATGGAAGAATGATCCTGGAGGGCTTCTTCTGTCTTTCTAGCATTTTCCTGGGCAGAAGGCTCCCAGTCCTACCCTCAGGAATCTCTGAGCCATTTGGCAAATGTGACCCTGTGTTTGAGCTGAATTACTCATCAGGCCTATGGACAAACAGAATTGTTCACACATATATCCTTTGTCTTCTCATTCGGTATTCATCTAGCAATCTCACTTCAGTTTTCCTTAGGGAAGAGGGTGGGCCAGTCCACACCATGTTATCTACAAACACCCATGATCTAGCAAGGAAGAATTTAAAGAGAATGGATAGGAGGTGCAGCCAGGTTACTCAGATTGTGAATCAATCATTATAATCATGAAGTCTCAGAGAAGGAACCTGAGCCCTGAGGAGGGACTGATTTGCCCAAGGCCACAGAAGTAAATTTGAATCTATGTCTTTTGACCTTGAGGCTTAATGGAAGTTTGATATTAGTAATTAAGAGTGGAGGGGGGCAAACAGCCTCGAGTTATTTCTTCTTTGATCTTCTATTTTCATTCCTAAACAAAGTGATTCTGAGGTGAGCCAATATCTGTATTTTGTAAATTGCCAGAGAAATTGGGTGGCAAGAGGAGTGAGCACCTCCCAGTGTCCATCTTCAAAAGTCTGTGTGGTGGGTCAGTCCTTCATTTTCTAACTTGGCCCACCTTCACTCCCCTTTCACTCTCCTGGATCCCTGTCTTATCCTTGCTCTCTTGTCTCCTGTATTCAGACTTCAGGAAAGGTCCTGTTCTAAGCATGACTTCCTCCCTCCATCCCTAGAGTTTTAGGAACTGGACATCCTCACTTACTGAGATATTCACTTAAATCCAGGTCTCTTGAGGGCTTGAAGGACTAAAGGGACATGAGGTGTGAGAGATGGGGATTCTCTTTCCTAGATCCTGATATCATCTCACTAATTCAGCTGTATGAAAGCTTTGTTTTGGGGCTAATGCTTCCCTAGGACATGAGACATGCTGGTATTATTGTGTGTGATCTCCAAAGTTGGTTCATAGAAACCAGCATTTGATTGGGCAGTAGTTAAACAAGCATGGCACATAATGAAATGAAATCGACTGCATTGTTTAAAAAATGACATCATAACTCAGAGAGTCTTGGGAAGATTTAATGAACTGATGCAGTGAAACAAGTTGATGTTGTGTTCAGTCATTTTCCAGTCTTGTCCAATTCTTTGTGACCTCACTTGGAATTTTCTTGGCAAAGATCCTGGAATGGTTTGCCATTCCCTTCTTCAACTCATTTTACAGATGAGGAAGCCAAGGCAAATGGGGTTAAGTGACTTGTTCAGGGTCCATGACTAGTAAGTGTCTGAGGCCAATTTTGAACTCAGGAAGATGAATCTTCTTGAATCCAGGACTGGTCACTGTGCCACCTGATCCCCATGACCCAGCTTATTTGCTTCTCGATAGCCTCAATTGTTTGTTTTTTTCTCTAAGGTTTATCTATGTTGTAGTTTTTTACTGGCACTTCCTCCTTACCTCTGTCTCCAGTTTCCCTGGCCTCCCTCAAGATTCAACTCAATTCTTAATCTTCAAGAACCCATCCCTGCTCACTCACCCTCACCATCCTGCAAGATCCTCTTTCTGAGACCCTCTCTGTACCTTGTATGAACGTGTTTGTTTACACCTTGTCTCTCTCATTAAAATGTAAACTCTCTGAGGGCTGGAACTAGGGTTTTGCCTTTCTTTATGCTCGGTGCTTACCACAGTGCCTGGCACAGAAGAGGCACTGAATAACTGCTTGCTGAATGACCGACTCATCCCTTACCCTTTCTCAGCTTTTGTTCTGCCTCCAGAGAAAGAACTGCTAAATAGAAATAAGTCAGATATGGTTTTAGATAAATGTGGATCTTTTTTGCCAAATGATGCCTTCTCTACTGAGGGGATGGGAGCCCAGAAGGGAATTAACTGGGCATTTTCATGGAAGAAACAAACAAACAAATAAATGTAAAATAACCCCCAAAAGCAATCTCTGAGGTTTGCTTGTTCTCAGAAGGAATCCTGATCTTACCCTCCAGTCTATTTGGTTGTTTGAAGTTGCCAGGGCAACCAGCCTGCTGCCCTTGTTTTTAAGGCATCATCAGAAGGAAATAATAATGTGTGTCTCTTCTCTGAATCTTCAAGGAGGATAGTGAAAGCACAGCTGAGTCACTCTGTAAGCATTAATTAAGCCCCAAGTGCCAGGCACTGGGCTAGGTGACAGGGAAACAGTCCCTGACCTCAGGCTTACATTTTACCTTGAGAGAGGGGCCCAACATGTATGCGTGCACATATAGGCACAATCTACCCCAAGTCATTCATTTGGAGCGGGGCTGGGGACAGGGCAGTCACTCAGGGGCATCAGAGAAGGTTCTAAGCAGAAGATGAGGCAGGAGCCAAGTCTTGACGCCAAGCAGGGTTCCAGGAAACAGGTGAGGAATGAGTACATTCCATGCATTGGTAATGGCCAGTTCACAGGTGTGGAGGTGCTGTAATGTTGTATATAGGTAAAAGCAAGGAGGCCCATTTATTTGGACTGAAAGTGAGTGAGAGGGATAATAATGAATCTGGGAAGTTACACTGGAATTCAGTTGTGAAGGCTATTGGACAGAACAGTTTGGAGAAGCAGGAGTTACATCACTTACAGCTGTGCGTTAAAATCTCAAACCTCACCTCCCATCTTAGAATCAAGAGAGTGGTAAGGGCTAGGCAAGGAGGGTTAAGTGACTTGCCAAAGGTCATATAGCTAAGAAGTGTTTGGGACAAGATTTGATCCCAGGACCTCCCATCTCTGGGTCTAGCTCTCAATCTACCTTGCTGCCCTCTATATCCCTGCTTTAAGATCACTTTGAAAGGACCTACAAAGTTTTTATAACATCTCTGTTGTGTCAAAGAACTGGAACCTTAAGGGATGTCCATCAACTGGGGGAAGACTGAACAAATCGTGGAATGTGCTTGTAATGGAATACTCTTGTGTGTAGAATAAGAAACAAGATGGTCACAAAAAGCCTGGAAAGAAATGAGATGATGCAAAGTGAGATGAGCAGAACCAGGGGAATGTTGTACACGGTAACAGCAGTAACATGATGAAAAACTGAATGACTGAACTATTATCAGCAATGCAAAGAACAACTGCCAGGAACTCATGGCAAAAGAAGGATATCTACCACCCTAGAAGGAAATGATGGTCTGAATGCAGACTCAAGCATGCCATTCTTCACTTTATTTATTTCTTCCATGAATTTTCCTCTAGTATAAATAATATATATCTTCTTTCACAACATGATGAACAAGGAAACATGTATTATATTATGGCACATACACAACTTAGATCATATTACCTGTCATCTTGAGAAAGAGACAGGAGTGAGTGGGATGAAGGGAACATGGATAACAAAATGTTAAAAATAATTATTAAAAATTGCATTAACATGTAATCTGAAAAAATATTTTACAAAAGATCATTTTGATGGTAGTTTGTAGAATGGACCAGAGAAGGGAGGGACTTGGAGCACTACAAGACAAGAGTCTTGTGTGAAGAGCAATTTGGGCCTCATCTAGTGAAGTGTCTACTTAAGAAGAATAAAGAGGATTAGTTTGAGAGATGTAAAGAGAGAGTTGATAAGAAAAGGTGAATGAAGGATCCCTGGGCTAAAGGAGAGTGAAGAGTTGACAATGAGCCTCATGTTGGGAACACAAGGGACTAGTAAGATGGTAATGAACCCAATAGAAGCAGAAAGCTTAGAATGAAAGTATTTTTATTTATCTATTCATTCATTCATTCATTCATTCATTCATTTAGTTATTTATTCATTCATCCATTTATTTATTTGTTTGTTTGTTTATTGTGAGGGTAGGAGAGTGAAGTTCAGCTGTGGACCTGTTGAGTTTGGATGCCAGTGGGACAGTCAGTGAAACAGGTAGCTGGCTATGGAAACTCAGGAAAGAGATTGAGAACATTTGTTCATTTGATACAGAAGAAAAACACCTGTTCATTTGGTGATGTGAATCAATTGAGTTTTGAAAATTGGATATTAAGACTTTCAAGTATACCAATTCGTGAAGGTCAACATCTTGGCATGGTTTTTTAGATTTGCTGCCTGGTCTGTCTCTGATTTGTAAATGATCACAGACTCCCTCACCCATCTCTTATTTAGGGATAAGAATTAAAAATGGCCACAGTATATGAGACTGCTGGTGGGGTGAGAGGAACTTTATCCTAAGTAACTTCCCAGAAGGTCAGTATGGCTTCATTAGAAACGCACGACAAATCATCTGATCTTCCACTATCTGTTCTTGTATGGAAGGGATGGGATAATGAAGCTTAGTGTGGGACATATTAGGTTAGAGATGTCATATGACAGAAGAAACAAGGGGCTGGGTATAAAGAATTTAATATTAGCAAAGAGATCGGAAACATGTTTTCATTAGATAAGGAAATTTCTAGTCATTTGGCAACATGGATTGAGGAAAAATGAATTCCTTCTCCAGACCTCAGTTTCTTTCTTTTGTAATAAAGGATTATCTGAGTGAAAAATGATAACTAAAACTTCTATCTGCCAATTTCCTCCCTTTTCCTCCCTTTACCCTCCCTGATTTTCCTCCCTCCTTGTCCCTCCTCCTTTCTTCCTTGCCCTTCCTATTGATTCCTCTGTTGATCTCTCTAAATCAACTCAAGGTGAGTTTTATGATGTTTCAAATAAAATACTATTTCTCTTCTTGAAGATTAAGTTGGGGGGTTATTGAGAAGAAGGGAAAGAAAAGAAAATGGAAGGAAAGAGGGTTTGGGATTTCCCTAACACTAGAATAATTCCTAAGTTGGAGGATGGTGAAGTATAGTTCAGATTGAGAAAATGGGGTAACAGGTCTAGAAGTTCAGTCACTGTAACACAGTAGAGAAATCAGAGAGAGCTGGACTTTGTTCCTCTTTCTTTCTGTCCCCAAGTCAAGAGACCCCTTCACCTTTCTGTCTCAAAGGCAAAGAGACAAACAATTTCAGTTTGACTCCTTTTTTTTGTTTTTAAACCCTTACCTTCTGTCTCAGAGTCAATACTGTGTATCGGCTCCAAGGCAGAAGAGTGGTAAGGGCTAGGCCATGGGGGTCAAGTGACTTGCCCAGGGTCACACAGCTGGGAAGTGTCTTAGGCCAGATTTGAACCTAGGACCTCCCGTCTCTAGGCCTGGCTCTCAATCCACTGAGCTACTCAGCTGCCCCCTTGACTCCTTCTTCTTAACTGTCTTTCCAGTCCTCATTACAAATAGAATGTTCTCCTTGATTGACAGTTCTGGAGTCTTTGTTTTTCCAGCCTTGTTGCAGGCTTTTCAAATTCTCTCCTCCGCACTTTACAAAATTATTGGGAAGATTTTATGATCCTTAAAATTCTGCAATGTAAGTTAAACTTAAAAAAAATGTTACCAATTACATGTAATAACAATTTTCAATGTACATTTTCTGAATTTATAAGATCTGAATTGTCTAATCCTTCCATTCATTCCCCTCTCCCAGTGCTGGCAATCAATTTTATCTGGGTTATATGTATAATATCATGCAAAATACACTTCCATATTGGTCATTGTTGTAAGAGAATACTCCTATAAAACCAAAATCCCAAAATAAAAACACAATTAAACTAAACTGAGAAATAATCTGCTATCTGCATTTGGATTCCAACAGCTCTTTCTCAGGAGGTAGATGGCATTCTTTCCCACAAGTCCTTCAGAATTGTCGTGGATCATTGCATTGTTGAGAGTAGCTAAGTCTGTTACAGTTGATCATTCCACAATATTACTGTTACTATGTACAGCATTCTTCTGGTTCTGTTCACTTCACTTTGCATCAGTTCATATAAGTCTTTCCATCTTTTTTCTGAGATCATCCTGCTCATTCTTTGGGTTTTTTTTATTTTTAATCTTTTAATTTATTTACTTTAAAATATTTTCTACATGGTTCCATGATCTGCTCATTATTTCTTACAGTACAATAGCATCCCATCACTATCATATACTACAATTTTTTCAGCCATTTCCCAATTGATCCCAATTCTTTGCCACCACAAAAAAAGAACTGCTCTAAATATTTTTGTACAAGTGGGTCCTTTCCCCCTTTTTGGATCTCTTTAAGATACAGATATAGCAGGGTCAAAGGGTATGGTTGGTTTTATAGCCCTTCCAGAATGGGTGGATCGGTTAACAACTCTACCAACAATGTATTAGTGTTCCAATTTTGCCACATTTCCTCCAACATTTATCTTTTTCCTATACTGTTATATTGACTAATCTGATAGGAATTAGATGGTAGCTCAGTGTTGTTTTTATTTGCATTTCTCTAATCAAGAGTGCTTTAGATCATTTTTTCATGATTATTGATAGCTCTGAGTTCTTCAGCTGAAAACAGGTTGTTCTTATCCTTTGGCCATTCATCAATTGGGAATGACTTGAGTTCTTATAAATTTGATTTAGTTCTCTAAAAATTTGAGAAATAACATCTTTATGAGAAAAATTTGCCTTAAGATGTTTTCTCCCAGTTTGTTGTTTCCCTTCTAATCTTGGGTTATATTGGCTTTATTTGTATAAGACCTTTTAAAAATTTAATATAATAAAACTATTCATTTTACATCTCATAATGTTCTTTATCTCTTGTTTGGCCATAAAGTCTTCCCTTCTCCATAGATCTGGCAGGTAAACTCTTTCATATTCCCCTAATTTGTTTATGGTATTAACCTTTATGTCTACGTGATATTCCTGTTTTCACCTTATCTTGATATAGGATGTGAGCTAATAGCCCACATCTAGTTTCTGTTATAATGTCTTCCAGTTTTCCTAGCAGTCTTTGTCAAATAGTGAATCCTTACCTCAGAGTTAGGATCTTTAGGGATATCAAACACTAGATTCCTATGGCCATTTATGCCTATATATTGGGTGTCTAATCCATTCCATTGATCCACCATTCTATTTTCTCACCAGTACCAGACTACTTTGACTATTACTACTTTATAATATGGCTTGAGATCTGGTATTTCTAGGTCATTTTCACATTTTTCCTTTAATTCCTTTGATATTTTTGACCTTTTGTTCTTGCAGATGAATTTTACTATTATTTTTTCTAGTACTATAAGAAAATTTTTGGCAGTTTGACTGATATAAACCTTCTAAATAGCCAAAAGCTCTTCTTAGGCATTTCCTGGGTGCCAGTGCTGGGAATAAAAATACAACAAAAAAGACAGTCTCTGCCCTGGAGGAGCTTATTCTCTAACTGAGGAAGATAACCCCAAAAAGAAGCTGAAAAGTGGTGGTTGGGAGAGATGAAGGCACTTGGTTCAGGAACAAGGTAGGAAAACAGGCAAACAAGCTGGGAGGGCAGCCCAGAGAGGAATGAAGAGAGATTGGCTTAATTACTCTTCTTAAGAGATTTTGGGAAGAACGAGCTAATCAGAGGGAAGGGTTAGAGGATAAAGGTACTTCCAAAGGGAGAAGTCTAGGGCTAGGGTGAACTTAAGAGGGAAAAAAAGGTTTCTATGACAGGGTAAAAAAAATTGGAGTGGGGGGCAGCTGGGTAGCTCAGTGGATTAAGAGTCAGCCCTAGAGACGGGAGGTCCTAGGTTCAAATCTGGCCTCAGCCACTTCCTAGCTGTGTGACCCTGGGCAAGTCACTTGACCCCCATGGCCTAGCCCTTACCACTCTTCTGCCTTGGAGCCAATACACAGTATTGACTCCAAGACGGAAGGTAAGGGTTTAAAAAAAAAATTGGAGTGACAGGAGTGTAGACTGGAGAGAAATGAAGAATAAATAGGTATTTCCCATTATTTGGCCATTTAACGACTGGTTTTCCCAATGTTTAAATTTAGGTTTCTTTATTTTCCAGGAGTCTATTCCCTCCCTTTTCTTCATGCTTGTTGCATGGGGAGTTTTCCGTTCTTAAGAGAATCAGTAATAACAAAAAAATTCAATGAAAAATATCAAAGCTTACTTCTTCCAAAAAGTCTTGTGAACAACCCACAGACGTCATGTAGGAAGCCCCAAACTGGTCAGTTTGGACTCGGCCAATGTGGGAATGGGATATGCTTCCCTATACGTAGTGACTAAAAGATTCTTTTTTCTTTTTCAGTGTGAAAGGGAGGTTGGACCCAAGAGGAAATAGATTTTTGTTCATTAAAAGTAAATGGATTCAACTTTCCAAAAGAAGAAGAGACTCACTTGAGAAGGGGCTGGTTCCTCTTTACTTGGGCTGAGAGTGCTGAAGAGTGAGCTTAAAGCAGAGACTGGTCCTTCTCAGGTGTGTTACTGAGACCATTTGAGGGAGACGAAGTGGGTGTGGCTTAAACTTGGCGGCCTCTGTGATCCTTTACGACTGTAAATCAAGGATTCTGTGTATCTTTTGAAGGATTTGCAAAAATGGAGGTCTTGAACCCATGGAGTATGAATTTATGGGTCAAATGAGGAAAAGATCTCTAAATCTGACATCAATTTTTTTTTACATTTTCAAATATTCAATCAAAAATGGGTGGCATTTTACAAACTGGATACGGTCTTCATATTAGCAAATCTGTTACTTGCTGTCCAGGAAAAATGGGATTTGTGACGTTTGTCGAGATGGGTAACTCATTATATTTCCTGCCCTCCAAAAAGAAATTGAAATCAAAAGAAGAAAAGAAGAAATCTTCAAATTCCTGCATTTTGCCAAGATCAGCCTACCTTAGATCCTCATTCAGTTATCAATGAAGCTAACTTCATGCATGATCCTATCAAGCTTGGCCACCTGATCAAAGAAATGTATATACATGCATGATATACATACATATAAGATATCTTCTGTTTACATATGTATGTATATGTGTGTATACACACATCCATATACATCCTTCTATCCATATCCATACATACAGCCCCTCACACACACACACACACACATACAAATGCCCGTCCTAGAGTCCAGAAGACTCATCTTCCTGGATGTTTACTAGCTGTGTGACCCTGGACAAGTAACTTACTCCTGTTTGTCTCAGTTTCCTCACCTGTAAAATGAGCTGAAAAAGGAATGATAAAGTACTATAGTATTTCTACCAAGAAAATCCCAAATGGGGTCACAGAATTAGATACAACTGAACAACATATATGTTATAAATGTGTGTGTATATACATATATATAAAATCTTGAGCACTTTGTTGTTATTTCATATAGGTTCAGATTTGCAGATTATATTGCCTTGGATTGATTCTTTTTTTTTTTAACCCTTACCTTCCGTCTTGGAGTCAATATTGTATATTGGCTTCAAGGCAGAAGAGTGGTAAGGGCTAGGCAATGGAGGTCAAGTGACTTGCCCAGGGTCACACAGCTAGGAAGTGGCTGAGGCTGGATTTGAACCTAGGACCTCCTGTCTCTAGGCCTGGTTCTCAATCCACTGAGCTACCCAGCTGCCCCCGCCTTGGATTGATTCTTAAGCTTCTTTGTTATTTAGAACACATTTTATTTCCTCCTTTGGTTTCTGCGGGGTACAGAATACTTTTTGTTGCCGAAATTTCTTCTCTTTCTTTTTAGTTGAAGGTCCTGCTCTTTATTGCTTATAGAATTTCTTGTTTGTCAGTGGAATTGTTAAATTCCGTCCTGGGTCTCAGAGCTGGTTTATTTCTGGAAGTAATCTGTAAATTCTTGAAATGGTCCCTTTGTTTTCTGTTTCGACATTCTCCCTAGTTTTCTGCATTGTTTCTTGCATTGGGGTGGTTTTTTTTTGAACTTGTATGGCTCTTCTGGAGCTTGTATCATCCTCAAGTTGTTTCTGTGCATTCTGTCTTCATGATTAAATTTTTTTGCTTGGATGCTTCTCATACCATTACACGCAAATAATAACTATTAGGAGGTAGCTTGGACATAAAATCCCAACCCCACAGGGACTTTTACAACACTTTTCTTTGTGAGGAACTCAATTCTCCAGCTCCTTGCTGTCACCCCCCAAACCCCCCAAAGTATAGCAGAGAACCAAGGAGGAAAAAGAAAATGAAGAAACGAATACTAAAGAGCTTCTGAGCCCTCAAAGTACGTTTTACCAAGTCCCTACACTAACGTTCATGGTGCTCTGTAAAGGAGCCTCTCCCAAGGCTTCCCCCAGAGCCTCAGGACTCTGATTTCACACAGGTAAGCCCCACTTCTTATTAGTCCATTGTAGGAAATGCCAGAAAACGAAGAGGGAGTTAGTAAGGATGTTGAACACGCCGAGGAGCTATATTGGCAGCCTTTGCCACAAACACGTGGCATTAGAAAGTGTTAGGAAGGACTCAGCTGTCATTGCTTTCATGGCATAGATTCACCATCACTCCAACCCTTCTGTGCTTCCCAACCCCAAACCTCCGCTAATTCTGGGCTCAGACTAGCACACAAGATGTCACCAGGCACATACAGAGTGCTTCAATGCAGAGGCAGAAGCATCACTCCCCCAACACCCTCTCCCATCCTTCAAACACATAGATCTCATTGTCCTTCATGGAAAACTCTGTGGAAAAGACACCCACGGCAGTAGCTGGCATAGTCGAGAGTACTGGGTTTGGATTCTGTCACACCTGAGTTCAAATCCAGCCTCAGACACCTACTGGTTGAATGTTTGGATAACAATGTGCAAATCATTTAGTCTGCCTCAGTTTCCTCAGCTATAAAATCAGAAGTAAAATGAGTCCCTATCTCACAGGATTATTATGAGGATCAAGTGAGCTAATATTGTATGTTATTTACCCAATAGCTAGCATATAGTAAATGATGTCTAAATACTTTAGCAGTAGTAGTAAGTAGTAGTGGTGGTGGTAGTAATTTATAAATATCATTCCTGTTGTTCTTTTTCTGTCCAATTTTGTTAATTGAAGAATTAAGAATTGAAGAATTAAAGAATCCTTACTGTGGTTGAGAAGGTGGGGGGTAACCTGTTTAGAACACTAGGATATACCTGGTAGGGTCCTTTCTCACCCTATTTCCATGAGTCTTCTCATCAGTAAGAAGTACTCAGAATTTGGGGAGTTATTGTGAGAACTGGTAGTCATTTGGACTGGGAGAAATTCTGACTTAGGTATTTCAGAGAGTATTAGGAAAAGGGTCTCACTTCTTTGATACCCACGGTTTTCAGTCCGAGGATCATGGTCCTGCCTGCCTGCCACTGGGAGAAAAGAACCTTTAAAGGATAGAAGTGTCTGGTACCTCAAAGCCAGTCCCAGTTATACCAATCATCTGCAGAGCAGGAAAATTAAAGGAAGGATCAAAGATGATGGATGTGTTAGGAATGGTTAAAAGAATCAGACTCACTTATGGACCCAAGTGTATCAGAAAAGAGATTCAAGAAAAAGATAAATTAAACCCTAGGGAATCTTTGAGGATCCAGACTTTGGTGCCTAGAAACAAAGGCATGAAGGAGAAAAGAGAGCTCAGAAGCAATGTCTCTTTCTTTGCTTCATTCCCATTTATTGTATCATTCAAAAAAATGAACCAGTAATAACAAATGATATACACACCTGGAAGATGGGAAGGAAGAAAGAAAAAAGGAAGGAAGGAAGGGAAGGAGGGAGGAAGGAAAGAAGGAAGGAGAGAATAAAGGAAGGGAGGGAGGGAAGAAGGAAGGAAGGAAGGAAGGAAGGAAGGAAGGAAGGAAGGAAGGAAGGAAGGAAGGAAGGAAGGAAGGAAGGAAGGAAGGAAGGAAGGAAGGATGGAAGGGAGGGAGGAGGGAGTTACAGGATTTTTTTGTTTTTATTTTAGCTTTATTATTTATATATTTAGTTTCATTACTGTATCACCATATTAAATACCCTTTTCTAAAAGCTACTGAAATTTGTCTGATTGGTAACCAATAGAAAGTATACCATATGGGGCTCATGAGCTGTGGTACTAGAATGAATCCAATCCCAATCCTCTGGGAACCCTGTGGAAAGAAGTAGTTGGTTGCCCTCTGGGGCTTCCGCCTATCAATGTGAATGGTAGTTGGAAGAGTGAGCCTCGAAAAATTGTTGCGCTATAATTTTATAAAATTATTAAACTTCAAGGTGGTATAGAAGTGTGAGTTGTTATTGGAAATTATTTTCATTATTTTTACCCCTCAGGAGTTAAATCTCTGAGGGATTCTTAAAGAAATTCCTATCCCACCCTATCCCAATCCCTATTAATTGAAAAGCATAAGAAAAAAACTAATCCAGGATAATCATTCCTTGCCTCTTTCCATTCCAGAGCCTGAGGTATCCTTTGGGGTTCCCATGTGGACCCAAGATGCCTCATACATCATCTAGATTATTTCCCAGACTTTCCAAATATCACAAAGTCTCTCTCTCTCCCTCTCCCTTTCTCCCTCTCTCCCTGCCCACCTCCTCTCTCTGAGTCTGTTGAAAAATTTGGGAACAGGGGAGAGAAGAATTTGTCCTGCAATTTGGAGTAAAAATCAGGGTAATTTGTGTCTAAGCATCTTCTTCCATCACATATTCATGTGTTCTTTTTGACCATATAAGCAAGCATGGTCGAATGGGACGGAAGTTAAATTTCAAATTTCAGGCAGCTTGCTGCAGTAGAAGGAAGGCTGGGGGAGTGAATGAATTCCTGCTGTAGGTCTGACTCAGATACTGAACCCACATGACTATAAGTAAATCATTTCCCATTCGTGGGCCTCTATTTCTCATCAGTGAAAAGAGGGTATAAGACCTGGTAGCCTCTCAAGTCCCTTCTACCTCTAGCACAGTATATTCCAAGATCTCTCCCAGTTCTCATATTCTCTGTTCGGTGTTCTAAGCTCCTTCTCAGTTCTCACATTCTCTATTCTAAGGTCCTTCCCATTATCACATGCTATTTTTCATTCTCTAACATCCTTCATAGATCTGACACCTAGTATTTTAGGCACTCTCTTAGCCCAGAAATTCTATGTTCTAAGGATCCTCTTAGCATTTCCATTCTGTTATCTTTTTTTAAAAAAGAAGATAATTCATAATTTATTCTGTAGATGTTTTGTAGACAAACGCATATACCTCTAAATAAAAAACATGTCATCATGGAATCTCTAATCAAAACTCAACATAAGCACCAACCATTTTCTTCATGAAGCCTACTTGATCTCTCCAAGATACTTTCCAGTCAGCACTACAATTTACTTCATTTTTAAATTTCAATTTAATTAAATTGTATAATTAACAAGCACTAAATTTCTCTACCTCTCACTCTCCCCTCCACCCAACTAAAAAGAAGATGCTTATAACAAAATTGATGATCAAGCACAACAGATTCCCATATTGGTCACACATCAAAGCATATCTGTCTCTTCATTTTCAGACCCTAACATCTTGGTTAAGAGGTAAGAAATGTGCTATTAGGTCTCTGGAGGCATTGTTTTCTTCTCTCCCTTAATCTTGTTTTTAACAGGCTGGTGGGGGGGGGTGATCAGAGAGGTGGAAGGAGGGGGAGAGAGAGAGGAAGAAAGAGAAAGAGAGAGAGAGAGAGAGAGAGAGAGAGAGAGAGAGAGAGAGAGAGAGAGAGAGAGAGAGAGAGAGAGAGAGGAGAGGGAGGGAGGGAGGGAGAGAGAGAGAGAGAGAGAGAGAGAGAGAGAGAGAGAGAGAGAGAGAGAGAGAGAGAGAGCGAGAGAGAGAGAGAGAGAGAGAGAGAGAGAGAGAGAGAGAGAGAGAGAGAGAGAGAGGAGGGAGGGAGGGGGAGAGAGAGAGAGAGCGAGAGAGAGAGAGAGAACTTTCAAAGTTATAATTCTGTATACTATTATAAAATTATTCTCCTAGTTCTACTCACTTCTTTCTGCAACAGTAAATAAAGGGCTTCCCAATGGGCTTCCACATCAGTTCATAGAGGATTTCCTCTGAAAGGATGCAATTCACCATTACTTATGCATGATAAAATTCTATCACTTCAGAACCCAGAATATGTCTATTCCCAAATAGGGGGAAATTCCTTTAGTGTCTATTTCTTTGCAACTATGAAAAGAATATTGTGTTTTTTTTTTTTGGTACAAATAACTCCTTTCTATCTCTTTGATGTTTTTTGGTAATAGACCCAAGAAGTGGTATCTCTGGGTCAAAGGGTTTATAGAGTCCAGTGACTTCTGAGTGATGGTTCCAAATTGTTTCCCAGAATGTTTGGGCAATTCACTATTCCACCAAAAATATGTTACTATTCCTATTTACTCAAAACCTCTTAAACAGTAGGATTTTTACTGCTATCTTTGGAGCATTTTAAAAATATGCTTTTTGACTGCTTGGATTTTTTTCCTTTGGAAATTGACTATTAATATACTTTGATCTAATATTTATTAGGAAACAGCTTTTATTTTTATAAATTTAAACTGTTTGCTTATTTATCTTAGACATATTTAAATGTCTCTCTATAGATATATCCATGTATATATCCATATAAGGGATTTTATAAATTTAAACCACTTGTTTATCCTGGATATGTTTAAATGTCTCTCCATATGTTTATGTATATATCTATATATTTATATATATCCATGTAAGGGATTATGTATAAGAAACAAAACATATTTGCATGTGTGTGTATACAGATAGGTGACACAGTGGATAGAGTGCCAGAAAAAAATTCTTCTTGAGTTCAAATCTAGCCTCAGACACCTATTAGCTATGTGACCCTGGGTAAGTCACTTAACCCTGTCAGCCTAAGTTCCTCATCTATAAAATAAACTGGAGGAGAAAATGGCAAACTACTCTAGTATCTTTGCCAAGAAAACCCCAAATGAAGTCTCCAGTAGTCAGGCATAACTGAAATAACTGAATAAATATATATGGGTCTGGGTACATATATATGTTTATGTGTGTGCCATATATAGGTGGAAATACATATGGGTGTATTTAATTTTAAAGATTCATTAGCTCAAAGGAATATATACCTAGATACATGGAAATATCTCCATATGTATGTATAATAAGTATTTATATATACATACATACATATCTTTATACATATAGGGAAATATGACCATAAATGGATACTATATGTGTATATAGACATAGATACAGAAACATACACATATATGTATGCATGTTTGTACACACACAATCATTTATTTATTTATTTAGTGGCTACTTTGTACTAGGCACTATGCTAAATGCTAGGAAAGAGACAAAAATCAAAAAAGAGGCCCTCAAGGAGCTCACCTAATGGGAGAGACAATGATTAAACAAACATGTAAAAACAAGCTACATACAGGATAAATAGGAGTAATTAAGAGAATGAAGAGGGATTGGAAAAGGCTTCCTGAAGAAGGTAAGAGTTTCATTGAAATCTGAAAGGTGCACAATACACATATTAATACATGATTGTTGGAATTCTAACTTGGTCTAGCTGTTATGGGGGAAAATATGAATTGGAACTCTTAGAGAACTTTATCAGAGAAACTTGCTAGAAAGCTCATTTCTATGCATTACCCATCCCCTTGTACCTATTTCTCTTCTGATTTTAGCAACATTGTTAAAATCTGTGCAGTAACTCTACCTTTTTTGTATATACAAAATGATCTGATGTTATTGTTATCCTTTCTGTCCCTTCTCTGATCATAAGCTCTTCTTCTCTCCATAGATTCAAATTGTAAATTCTTCCTTACTACATGAATTTTCTTTGATGCACTTGTTATGTCTTTGTCATTTTCCCAGTGGAGTTTATATTAGTAGTATGGTGTGACATGTTGCTCTATGCCTAATTTCTGCCATACTACTTTACAGTTTGTTCAGCAGGTTACTGTCAAATAGCTATTCCATTACTGGAGGTTTTTTGGCTTTATCCTTCAAAAGGCTACTAGAAGTATTTACTTCTGTTTGGTTTCTGCTTAATTTATTACATTGATCCACCTTTATATTTTTAAGCAATACCAAATCATGATGATGATTAATGTTTTATAGGAAAGTTTGAAATTTGATATTGCTAGACCTCATTCAATTTCCTTTGAAATTCTAGACTTTTTCATTTTTCAGATAATTTGTAGATAGTCTCTCTGGTTTGTCAAAATAACCATTGGTAGTTTTACCAACATAATATTGAACAAATAAATAAGATTTGTTAGCATTATCATATGCACTTTATTATTTAGGACCTATCCATGAACAATATTTTCCCCAATTATTTAGGTCTATGTATTTTAGCAAAGCTGATTCAAATAGTTGATGAGTGAATCTTGTTAGACACATTCCCAAGTATACAAATGCATATGTTACACATAAACTATGCATTTATACATTTTATATGTATAGTTTAAATGGAATTTCTCTTCCTATTTCTTCCTTTGGGGGTTTGCTGCTATACAAAGATGCTGATGATTTATGCAAATTCACCTTTTATCTTGCAACTTTACTGAATTTATCATTGCAATTAATTTTAGCTGACTCCTTAGTCATCTCTAAGAATATTATATCACCTTCAAAATTTGATAATTTTGTTTCTTCTTTGCTTATGCTTATTCCCTCAGTTTCTTTTTCTTGTCTTGTTACAAAATTTCTGAACCTCACATTAAAAAGATATTACTGATAATGTACATCCTTACTTCCTCTTGATTTTACTGGTCTGATATGATTATTCTCCATTATGTGTAATGCTTGCTTTTAGTTTCAGGTAAATTATATTTATTATAAAGGGAAAATCCATTCATTCCTATTCTGTTTTTAACAGAAATGATTTTTGAATTTGGCAACATTTCCTCTCACCTCTGACATTCTTTATTCTATGTTCTAAGGTTCCTGAGGACTCTCACACTACATTTTCACTATTCTAAGGTCTATCTAAGTTTTCATATGCTATATGCAATGTGTGTGTTGTCCATGTAGGTTGGGTGTCCAACGTGGTTCTGTCTAGATGTAGCTTGTAGGGAGACCTAAATAGATATCACCTAAGTCTTACCAGCCTACCCTTCAGATACCTTCTAGAAGGAGGGCAGAGGATTGAGGTAAAAAGACTGGCCACTTTGTGGTTCTCAGAGAGGAGATACCAGATAAAAATTATATCTATCTGCCTCCTTAAATATAGTTGTTCTAGGAGAAATAATTTTTAGGTTCCAGTCATTTTCTTGACCATGCTGTCTTAATGGAAGAATACCCCAAGCTAGATATCTAGAAACTTGATTCCCTTCCCACAAAATGCCAGGCACATAAAGATACATGCAAAGAGAAATAAAGAGACAAAGACAGTGAGACAAAGAGAAGCAGAAAGACAGGAAAACAGAGGCAAAGAACAGAGCTTGAGAGACAGAGACAGATAAAGACAGTCTCTTTTCACAATTTATCTCATCCAAGGGGAAATGAAGTCTCCAATGAATTAAATTGGGGATAAAGGCTCCTTTTTATGTTAGCTTTTTGCCAGACTTTTTCTTTCCCCTTGGGGACATTTTCCCTGAAGCAAAATTGGAACCACTTATGTCTTCTCAAAAAGGAAGAATAACTCTTTTTTCCCTTTTTTTCCTCTCATCAAAAAATGAGATCTTCTATAGGTCCAGATCATGGAACAATCATCTGCCAAAGAGGAGACTCATGCAAATGGACTTGATCCCCAAGTCTATTTTTTATATTGAAGTGTGTGAGGTAAATATTTAGGGGACCCCTAACAACCTGCCAGTCCCATAATGTTTGGAAGCCATTAGCCTATGATCTGGGGCTGGGAGGAGCAGAGAGTTTGAAAATCCAGCATGAGAAGCTGAGAGCTCTCTTTTTTTCTGGACAGAGCTCTTGTAATAACTGACTCTCTGGCCTTGCTCTCTGGCTGCACTCTTATCTCACGGGGCCATCTTTGACAAGCTATGGCTTGGAGGCCAGCTGAGATGGAGGATTGGATTTTTATCTAAAGTTAGAAAGGCTGAAATCTATTAGTAATAAATGCTTATAAATCTAGTAATAAGCCTCCAGATCAATTATTTATAACAGAAGCCAGTATTATATGCCCTTTTCTATATGTGAATCTCTCATCTCTGACTTTCTCTGTTCTGTGTCTGAGATCCTTCCAAGTTCTGACACGTTCTATTCTATAGCCTTTCTGTACCCTAATATGTTCTGTTTTAAGGTCCCTCCTTTTGCTAACATTCTCTACTCACTATTCTAAGGCTCTTTCCAGATCTGAAATTTTCTGTGCTTTGTTCTGAGATCTCTTCCAGCTCTGATATTTTAAGGTCCTTCTAAACTCTGACCTTCTGCGTTTCATGTTCTGTATTCCTCTCCATTTCTGTTCCAATGTTTAATGTTCAAAGGGCTCTTCCAGTTCTTCTATTCCATGTCCCAAGTTAACTGCCCTCCAAGGTGTGATATTTTATGTTCTGAGGTCCCTCCCAGCTCTGACATTCTATGTTATATGTTCTAAGATCCCCTCTTGTTCCTGTATTATGTGCTTTAAGAACACTGCCAGTTCTGACATTAAATGTTCTGGGTTTAAAAAGTCTCCTTTCCAACTCTGGTTTTCCCCCTAACATCCCTATTCACTAATTCTGATGATTTTTATTGGTTTGTTAGTTACATTAAAGTTCCCAGCTATCTCCCTCCTTCCCTACCCTTCCTGCTCTAGAGAAGGCATCATCTGACAAAAAAAAATGTACATGTATGTATTTATACTGGTATCCCTCCCACGCCACCACTTTCCCCATCCTGGTTTTGTTATACCAGAGGTTGGCGTAATAAATGAGAATTTAGGGGGAATTTTGCAGAAGCCACATGAAGGCCAGCAATCAACACATTAAAAGTTTAGAAAGTCAGAAATGCACAAAATATATGTTTAGTATCATATAATATCGGCACATTTTATCTTTTAATAACATGAATATTCACAACTTCTTTTCCTGTAAAGAGAAAACAATGCAGGCTTATTCCCTGGTACAATGTAATGGCCAAAAAAAATTATGTCCATTTTCCAGATCATGGGGGTCCCATGCCCCTAACCCCCAGGATGTGGAGGGGATACCTGTATGTTTATGCGTGTATATATTCATGTATGTTTATGTAAAACTGTATCTTCCCTGTTTCTAGTTATCAGTTCTTTCTTTGGAGATGGACATGCACAACTGGTTGTAGTGCTTTACGGAATATTCTCTGTGCTCTGCTCATTTCATTCTTCATAATTTCATGTTAGTCTTTCCGTGTTTGGTTTTTCAATTTCCTGCTCATCATATTCTAAATGGCCTCCCAGCTGGCATTTTGTGTTCTAGGCTCCAAGGGTCCTCCCAGGTGTGAAAGTCCCTTTTTATCTCCTAAGTTTCACCCCTCCCTTCCTTCACCGTTGCTGAATGCTTTCTGTCCCACTCGCCCACCAAGCTCTGGCTTTCGATGATCCTCTACTTCTAAGTTAGGGTGAGTGACAACTGCCAAAAGCAGATGGAGGGGGGTGAGGGTTAGCAGGCAGGGGATGGCAAGTGGCTGTTACAGCTGCAAACACCGACTAGATAAGAGAATCAATGATTGTACCAGTGAGAGCAAAGAATTCATCTTTTCCCGGGACATTAAATCACTTCTGTGGAGGTTCAGATATGCAGAAAGGGGCACAGGCCTGGGATCTAAAGTTGACAAAGCGCATCCATTTCCAGGCTCTAGGGGAGAATCCATTTAGGATTAGCTTAGCTACCGGACTGAGTCATTATCCAAATGCAATGCTGAACCATTGCTATTGAAGAGCAGACATGCCGTTAGCATATTCTAATTTACACTTGCAATTTACCCCCCAATACCTCGTTGACTCAATTAGTTTCAGGATATAACAAGCAGAGATATTTCCGGTTGTCATTGATTCCAACGATGCATGGAATCGTTACTAATAGGCTGTCTTCTGCAACTTTTATTAGGTCATAGAAAGGTCCTTAAATTATTTGGTCCAGAGTTTATTAAGGAGGGCAAAGGCTGATTTCATCCTCATGAGAACAGCACAGGAGATAATCAAAGAGGATCCTCTTTCCCTGGTCAGTAAAGCCAACTATTCCCGGAGCTCTTTTCTATTCCCCAAAGCCCTAATTCATGTGGACATCTTCAATATGTTCAATGACCCCCAGTCCTGAGCTAGGGAGAAATAATGATCCCCATTTCACATAATCACAGGATTTAATAGTGAGAAGGGGACTCACCATCCATTTCATCTATCCTATGCCCAAAATAAATATCCATCAGCAAACTCCCAACAAATGGTCCTTTTCCTTCTTGAAGATAACCCTCCATGCACACATACATGTAGATATAGTCATTGAGAACACTTCCAAGGTAGTTATGAGGACATCAACAAGCATTTCTGAGTCAGATTGTTTAGTACACTAACCATTGACAATCATAGAACTGACAGGAAGGTACAAAGAATACAAGATTTGCCAGTATATATCAGAGGAAGGTCTCAAACTCTAATCTTCCTGATTTTGAGGCCAGCTCTCAAGTACCATGTACAATGGCTTCTCCTAAGCCCATATTGGCAAACCTATGGCACAAGTGCCAGAGGGGGCTGCTTCCCTCCCCCTCTCTACCAGGTTGAGGACATTTCTCATATTATCCCCCCTTCTGTCCAGTACCCCCATGGGAGCATTTCCTCTCACCCCTGTGTGGGGTAAGGGGGGAGCACACATGCAATGCGAGGTTTGCAGTTTGCACACTCAGCCTCTAAAAGGTTCACCATCACTGCCATAGGCCATTTTATTAGAAAATAGAGTGTAGGAAGGATAGAAGTTTCAGCAAAGCCTGGAATGGTGTGTTGAAACTAGATTGTGGAGTCTTAAGAATTCTTTATTTGAAACAACAATAACAATAATTTACATTTGCATAACACCTAAAAGATTATAAACCACTTGATATACATCATGCCGCTCAAACCACACAACAGCCCCAGGAACTAGATATTCTCACGTTAGAGATGAGGAAATTGAGGGTTGGAAAGTTTGGGGGATTGAATAATGAGCACATAGATAAAAATATCAGAGACAGCATAAAAAAAAAAACAGATTTGCCTGACTCCAAGACCATGATTCTACTCAAATGGAACAACTATTTCCATGTGATAAATGATGGGCAATCATATGCTAATTTCTCTTTCAGGAAAAATTGTCTGGCTTTGAGGAAAAGGAATTGTGTGTGCATATGTGTGTGTGTTGTGTGTGTGCGTATGCTTGTAATGGCCCCAGGTCCTAATTTCCCTGCATTGTGCTATGAGATCCATAACCTCTTCCTTTCTTTGGTTTTTCTAGTTATTCCTTTATTTGGCTTTGATCTTGGAGTGAATTGGAATTTCTGTTTCAATATTCAAATGACATCATGATCCCTTTCATTAATAACTGGAGTCCCATGGGAGGTCCTGGGTTCAAATCTGGCCTCAGACACTTCCCAGATATGTGACCCTGGGCAAGCCACTTAACCCCCATTGCCTAGCCCTTACCATTCTTCTGCCTTGGAACCAATACTTAGTACTGATTCTAAGGTGGAAGGTAAGGATTAAAAATAGTAATAAAAACTGGAGTCCCAATGTTCCATGCTTTCTTTCATCAATTAAACACCTTCCTTCATCTGCTAAATTAATTATAGCTCCAGAATATGAGAACCACCTAAAGGAGGCCTTCCTCAAGTAGAGTTGACTTACTCATTGGGAGGGGGAAGTGTTGAGAGTGGTAGTGGTAGAAATGACCTAGTGGTCAGAGGATGAGAAGATAAGAATAGGGGGCTACACATTCCTAGTTTGAGGTAAGAAAACAATTCTTTCTGACACTTAAAAACCACCAAAATTAATGCCAGGAGCTCAGGGTAGCTTTCAAATAGCATCCTTTCCGGAAACCAATTTGTGGAATGGAGTTGTATGGGTACAATGGCTCAGTTCTCAATAGCTAATAAAAATGTGCCCATCTTCCTTTTTGCCAGTGCTTTCTAGAGTCAAACTTGAAGCAAATTGCCATTGTCAATGAGTTCACTTCACTTTGAACAACACGTCATCCTGAACTTATCTGAATGGAGGACAGTTCCCAGGCTTTCCAGCTAGAAAGTTCATGAGCATCAGTGTACTGGTAAATGTTTAACAACTGCCTTTGGAGGTGGTATTGGAGGGAGGCACCCACAATGCGCTTTTCAGTTTAATCTGCATTATCAAGACTTTTCCATCACTTTCTTAAACTGAGACAATCCACAAACCAATAAACTAAGCCTTGATTTGTGGCAGTTGATTTCCCAGGTGCCAATGCTTATAATGAAAATTTAACAATTGGTTTCAACTGACTCCAGCACATCACTGAATATAAGAGGTCATTTAATGGAAGACCTTCATTAAGTCAAAGAGGAATCTGAAATTCAGAGAAAGAAAGGATTTATTCAAGGTCAAACAGTCATGATAGAGTAGTGTGGTATAGAGGGAATAATCTTTGAGTCTAGAGAGATATTGACTTACGAAGTCATCTAATTTTTAGAGTTGGAAGGGACCGAAGTTTCCAATTAGCCAACCAATACATGAAAACTAATTTCTTCTAGGTTCTCCTTGCCTCAACATATCCAGCCTTTGTTCTAAGACTTCCAGGGGTGAATCTATTATCAACTGAAACAGTTCATTTTGCTTTAGAATAACTGAACTCTTTGGGAAGTTTTGCCTTTGCAGTAAGCTTAAAATGGCTTTTTTGCCACTTTTCTCCATTGATCATTGTTCTGGTCTTCAGCAGAACCAATTGAATTATTCTTCCAATGGGAAAGAAAGAGGAAGAAAAAGGAAAAGATGAAGAACAAGAATGAAAATATAAAGAAAGAAGAGGAGGAAAAAGTGAACAAAGAAAAGGAAAAAGAGGAGAAGGGGAAAGTTGATGACATCAACAATGATGGTAGACATTGATTGAATTCGTTGGGTTTTCACATTATGTGACTTGATTGGACTGAAGGCAGGTAAATTTTAGATGCTATAAGGTCCATTTGTGGGCATACCTTAATTTCATACCCACAATAGATAAAATGTCCTTGGTAGACCACATCTCTGTTTTCATTATATATATATGCATCCTTCATTTTAAGGGGAAATTCTTTGTAAAGTTACCAATAACTTCTTCTCATGGTTAGGCTCTCATATTTCTTCAGAACTGGCCCCAAATGAGTGTTAGAGCATGGACTTGCCCTGCCAAGTCTCAAAATTGAGAATATTTCACTATTGCTGTAGAAGACTCAATTCTGATGAATCCCCCCAAGGTCAGTTTCTCTTGCCAAAAGAATGCTATTATTTAAGAATACTGGATAGGGAGAGAGATCAGTTACCTCCTTCCTTATTAACCTGTCCCATTGGTCATTTAGAAGAAATGTGTGCTTGCAGGCAAAAGTGGTTAAAGCAATAACACCTGCAGTAGTGGAAACCATAGTTCAGCTTTTATGGGTTTATTAATGGCAAGAGCTCCCTGCAGCAAAGCTCATTAGTGGTGCAGTTTTGTTGCAAAGAGAAGATTTACTTGGCTGTGGTTCTTACTTCTCTGGATCTCTGGCCTTATGGATCTCTGTAGTCCCTCTATTGTCCTAGATCTTAGCCCACACCCACTCTCTTCTATGGGACCCTTGACTCTGTCCTGTCATTAGAACTGCATAGGGAAATTTATACAATATACTGGAGGCTTTCTTCTAGGATTTCCAATAATCTGCCAAGATTAGTTTAGCTTTCAGGAGTTTCATTTGCTATTTCTTATTCCTTTTTTCATTAAAAAAAAGTTTTTAAACCCTTACTTTCAATCTTGGAGTCAATACTGTGTATTGGTTCCAAGGCAGAAGAGTGGTAAGGGTTGGGCAATGGGGGTCAAGTGACTTGCCCAGGGTCACATAGCTGGGAAGTGTCTTAGACCAGATTTGAACCCAGGACTTCCCATTTCTAGGCCTGGCTCTCAATCCACTGAGCTACCCAGCTGCCCCTTATTTCTCATTCTTGATGCAAGGACTGCCCACCTACTTTTCCAATCAGACCTGTTGTCCCTTCTACTGCTTCTGACCAAGTGAACCTCAGTAACATCTGGTAGCTAGAACAATTTAAGGTTAGGATCAGCATCTCCTCATTACCATTTTGGTCAAAAGGAGTTTTGAATCTTCTAAGATGATGCTAGTGTATAATTTGCTGATATTCTGAATCACCAGGAGACCATAAGCATTAAGAACAAGATGAAACAGAACAAAATACAGTATGGGTTTTCTGTCAGGGGAGTTTCTTGGGATTCAAGATAGCCTCATGATGTTTCCCAACTTCAGTGAAAACTAGTCTCTTAATATTCAGGCTGGGACCCATTTCGCCATTTATCCACAGTGACTGTCCCAAATTTATTCATCAAGGGCACATCCTACGGACTGCTCAAACAGGACTGTGTGGACAGCAGACTCTTTTAGGATTATAATTCTGAAGCTAGAAGAGATGATAAGGATCCTGAAAATGAGTTTGTGTCATGTACCCCTCTGGCGGTCTGATGAAGTCTCTGGGCCTCTTCTTAGAAAATAAAAAAATGTCAATGTTCCCCCCTTAACACTCCCTGCTCCGTTCATTTTCCTAACACTGCTCTTTCCTGGTTGTCTTATCTTCCCAATGGCTTCTACACTGGATCGTTATCCTACTCTGACCCCTTTGCATGGCTGTACCTCAAGACTCTGACTCAGACTTTCATCTCATCTGCCCTCTCTTCACTTTCTCAGTAAGGTCTCATTTCCAACTGTTTTCAATGCAGATGCCTCCCAAATGCATGCATTCAGTCCTTCTCTCTCTGCTGAGCTCTAAGACGACGTTGACAAATGGCTGCCAGACACCTCCACCTAGATGTAGTAGAGGAAGCTCCAATTCCGTACCTCCAAAGCCAAACTCAGTCTTTTCTTCCACCCCTAGCCATCTCTTGAGCGTCCCCATTCTCTTTTACAACATCAGTGATTCTCAATTCAGTGTTCTTCACTTTTCCATAGCCTGTCAGGTGCTAAACCTTGCTTATTCTGTCTCCACACATCTCACATCTATCCATTCCTTTCTTTCCACTCTCATTGCCACCACCCTAGTACAAGCCCTTAACTCCTTCTCCTGGCCATTTTTAATGGACTCCAAATTGGTCTCCCTGTCTTAGATGCCTCTTTTCTCTAAACCACCCTCTGCATAGCTACACATTTATGTTCCTAATGCTCAGGATCTTCAATTCCCACCTCATTCTTTATTCAAGGACTACCCCATCTCTTTTTCCAGGCACACTGCTTCTTATCACCAAGTCATCCTCAGTAACATCTGGTTGTTTATTTGTGCCCATGTCACTTCTCTGCTTCAAAAAACTTCTGTGGTTCCCTATTGCTTTTAGCATCAAATACAAAATTCAATATTCAACAGTACCCCCAATGCCATGTACCCATTCTCCATTGGAGATACTCTAGCCTGCAAGCCAGATTATATTTTATTTCCTACCTCAGAAAATGGTAAGGGGGCTCAAAGCTGGGGAAATAGAGAAAGGGTTTCAAATGGAAGGTAGTATCTCAACTGAGTCATGAAGGAAATGAAGAATTCTAAGAGGTGGAGGTGATAAGTAGGGGCTGCATTGCAGCTGTGGCAAACTTGGAACAAAGGTAAACAGACAGGACATGGGGTAACGTGTGAGGAACAAGAAGAAGGTCAGTTTTCCTGCACTAGGTGTATGTGAAGGGAAGAATTTTGGAATGAAGTTGGATAGGCTGGTTGGGTCCAGTCTCCACTATGATGGGGCATGGCTGAGTTGCTTGCTGACCTTCATGTAGATTTATTTCTCTATAATGTGATTCCTCTCTTCTTCTGTGATCTTCCCTGCCCTGTGCTGTACATGCCCCCAGAAAACATTTAAGTAATAAGAGTTTGATAATTGACTGATTTATTAATCAATGACTCTCATTGGTCAAATGGAGGCAATACTTCTGAAGCTCCTCCCTTAGAACAAAATGGAGGCTGCACTGGCTGTTATTTATCCTAGTAACAATCAGAATGATTCTGTTCCCTGATGGATGGCTTGTAAGCCTCAGGAATCAATTCTCTGAAACTGAATTCTTGCTCAGGGGGCAACTTCGGCATTAAAAAATGAGGCAGTGTGGGCCATTAATGTGAATTAAGACAATAGACTAAGCTGTGATTTATTTCACCTGTCAGAAAACCTAGACAGCATGTTCCATTGTGAATCTGGGGACCTTTCACTTTCGAAAGTGTGAGCCAGTGTTACCATGAAAAGACTGGGCAGCAGTGTGAAATGATGGAGAGCAGGCTGCATTCTGGGTCAGGTGAACTTTGATCTCAACTCAATTTAGGACCTTGGACAAGTTGCTCCCTCGTAATGGCCTTGTATTTTCCAATTGTAAAACTCGGAGTTTGGTTTGATCTAAGTCAGGAGAGTTAAAGGTTGGTGACAGCAGCTGTTGATTACAAAAGTGAGGTTTTCTTTAAAGCTATATTGGGAAAAGGGGAATGAAAGCAGTGACAGGTGGAACATGCAATGAGTAGCGTGGGGAAGAGAAACTTCAGAGGAAGGGGTCAGCATGATATTTTCCTCCAAGTAATTGAAGGGAATCCATATTGAAGAAGGATTAAGATGTTCTGTTTGATGAAAGAAGTCAGAACCAGAAGCAATGAGGAAACTATAGAGAGATTGATTCTAGAGAAAACTTCTACATGACTATAGCTGTCCCCCAGTAGCTTGGGCTGCTACAGGAGCAAATATGCAAACAAAGGCCAGATAAGCTCTTGTTAGCTATGTTCTAGGTCTCATAGAAGCATGGTTCTAAAGGCAGACCACACATTAGAAGCCATATATTCATACCTCCCATCCCAGAGGTCCAGAGAGGTTAATGGCGGCCCAAGGTCACCTAAGAGGCAAGAGGGAACACTGGGTTTTAGCTCAGTTTCTTCCAAGTTCAGTGGACAAATTGAGAATTCCTTCTATTATCTCAAACTATATCCCAATACAGTTTTAGACTTTGACTAAATGATTGTTGAGATCCTTTCCAGTGCTGAGAATGAAGTGGCTTAGGTTCTATGTCTCTGGATTGAACTTTCATATATCACCTAGATGTCTGTGTCTCCTCTACGGAATCTTAATCTCCACAAGGGGAGGGAACCACCTTTTCATTTCCCATTATATGCGTTCTCTGCTTGGTTCTAAACCCTCCATCATCATTCCTTCCTATCTTCTTGCCCACCTGCTGATTTCAACTTCTTCTCTATGTATTCTCTTTCCTCATTAGATTATAAGATCTTTGGGGACAGAGGTTCCCTTTTCTTTTTTCTTATTTGTATCCTCAGGGCTTAGCACAATGACTGGCATGTAAGAAGTACTTAATACATGATTTTATAGTGTATTCTTGTTCATAGCTACCCAAAGTCCTTTAGCTGGAGCCCTCAGGATGTTTCATTTAAGTATAATCTAGATCTAGTTTACTCATTTGTTTGTTTATTTTCCTGCTGAGCTCTTTGTAGAACCTGGAATCCATACCGAGTCTTTTCCTTGTTCTCCATGCAGACCTTGCCATTAGTTGTCCAAGGAACCCTGCTATGGGCACAATAGGAAAAGAGGAAGTCTCAAATATCGCAGAATTTTGGGCAATGAGATGTTCTCTACAGGTTGGGGCAGATCAAGTAAACCAGTTAGTTTCCTCCACCCCACTTAAACTAAGTGATATGACTATATCGTGATATACTTATCAGACAAAATCATGTCTTGATTGTTCATAAGGTCTGAATAGCTCATAGGCATGATAGGAAATCTGTTCATATTGTTCAAGAAACTTGGAAATACCTCATGGGACCATCAGAAAAAAAGACCTAGATGTAATAGAAGAATTGGAATGATTGGTAAGGGATGAGGATTCCAGTCAAACCCCTAAGCCTGAGGACAAGAACTTCTCAACCACAGCCCTTTCTCTGCTTGGTCAGAACAGGACTTCATGAACTTAGAACAGTTTGGAGAATTTGGGTCTTCCTTATCTTCCTACTGGATATCTAACAGGGTCTCTGGGATAGCTGATGGAGAGCAAAGGAAAGATCAGATGTACATTCAAGGTTCTACAAAGAGCCTAGCAGGAAAATAAACAAATGAGCAAACGAAAATTAGATAATACTGAAGTGAAACATCTTGAAGGTTCCAGCAAAAGTACTTTCAATAGCTGTGAGCTATAATACAATACAAAAATATTAAGTCCTTACTGTGTGCCAGACACTGGAGCTAAGCATTGAGGATAGAAATAAGAAGGAGGAAAAGGTTCAATTCATCAGCTGGATTGGTGGTAGGATAGTGACAGAGCATTACATTGCCTGGCTACTCTGCATCCTTTTAGGTCTGAGTCCACAAAATCTAACTCAGAGATCCATCTATGCCTAGATTAAGCTTCTTAATCAACCACAATTTCAAAATCCAGAGCCTCACACTCTCCCATTAATATTGTATCTGTTTCATTTTATCAGACAGATAGATCCATTTCACTCTCTAAACCATGGCCAGAAGCCAAGGCCCCTTGATGGCCTCTTCTACCATCTAAAAGATATGTCTTTATGGGCATGGGGAAGTTCTCACCTATTCTACTTAGGTGTAAAAGAAGGTGCAGGCCATCACAAGAAAACCAATGTGTATAGCCTGAAGGACTTAATAGTCCTATTCCTTCACTTTATATTTGAGGAAACTGAAATCCTGAGAAGGAGAGTGACTTTCCTCAGATCCCAGATGTCTGGCATTCTATATTCTGTATTCAATGTTCTAAGAGAGCTCTCAGATCTCATAATCCATTTCAGCTAATTAATCAATTAACAAGCACTTATTAAGAGATTATTACAGGGATATAACAGAGCATATCCCTGAGGATTCATAGATCAAACTGTTTCTCTACTCAAACTAATGGATGATATAATGTGTACCTAGAGAGGGCATGTCTAATATCTTAGGGTGATTTTAAACATCTGTGCAGTCATTTTCAGTTAGGTCTCACCCTTTATGACTACATTTGGAGTTTTCTTGGTAAAGATACTGAAGTGGTCTGCCATTTCTGACTGTAGCTCATTTTACAGATGGTGAAATTGAGTCAATCAGGATTAAAAGACTTGCCCAGGGTCATGGAGATAGTATATTAACATCTGAGGCCATAGTTGAAGTCAAGATGCTAAGTATGTCAAAGAACATGTGCAAAATGTATACAAGGAATCATATTCGGGAATCACAAAAGATAACAGGAATCATAGAATTTTCATTGGGTCTTGATGTAAACCAGTGATTCTAAGAGCACAAAGTGACAAGGGCGTTCCTTCCAGCTCTGGGAGACAACCTATTGGTTGTCTAATTAAGTCAAATTAAGGCAAGTAATTGAGCATTTGTTAAATGCTAGCCATGTGCCAACCACTCTTTTTGTATCTGGGGACTAAAAGAATAGCAGAAACATTCTCTGAACTTCAGGAATCCATAGTCTAACAGCAGAAATTACAATTAATCAGCTCTGCACAGACAAGATATACACAGATTACTATAGGGAAAACAAGAAAACTAAATCAAGACAAAAATATTTGCAGTTGTTTCAATGGCTTGAGGGAAGTCAGGAAATAAAGATGAAGAGGGAAATAACATATCCATTGGGAATATCCAATAAAGATGAAGAGGGAAATAACATATCCATTGGGAATATCCAATCAAAATGCATGGAGTCAGGAGAACAAGTAGGTGGTGTGAGGAACAGCAAGGAGACCAGTGTCCCTTGATCATGCAGGAAGAAGAGAAGAGGAGGTGCAAGAAGATTAGAGAGGTAAGAAGAGGCCAGACTATGAAGAGCTTTAAAATCCAAACATAGAATTTCGTATTTGGTTCTGGGGGCAAAAGGGAGGAGTCATTGGTGCTTCTTCAATTGGGGGAGGTGACATGATCAAATACTTGCTTTAGTAAGATTACTTTGGTACTGAGTGGAGGATGGGCTGGGGTAGGGGGAGAAGAGCCATAAAGATCCACCAGTAGGATATCAACCAACTATTATAATAATCCATGCCTGCAATAATGAAGGACTGAACCAACATGGTGGCAGAGTTAGAAGATAGAAGTAGGCTATCTGAAATTCTGTAAAGGTAGAATTGACAGAACTAGGCAACAGAATATAAATGGGTGGGTGGGGGGTGACAACAGATGGAGTGAGCAATTTGGCATGATACCTAGGTTTTGAGCATGGGTGACTGGAAGAATGGTGATTCCCTTGGTAGTAATAGGGACTTTCTGAAGAGGGGAATGGAAAGGTTTCAGGAAAGGAAAAACTTATTTTTTTGGCATATTGAGTTTAAGGAGTCTAAGAGATGTCTTTTACAAAAATTTTAATAGGCCATTGGATACACATGACTGGAGGTTAGGAGAGAGGTTAGGGCTGGATCACTTGATCTGAGAATTGTCTCTATAGGGATGATAACATCACATAAAACAGGAGATTGAGTGTCTTAGATACTGGAAAGCAAGAGAGCCATCATGCCCAGATCAAAGCCTGAGTGGAGGAGAGTAATGTGTAAGAACATTAAAAAGGTAAGGTGAAAATTGAGTATAAAGGGTTTTAAGTGCCAAGGAGTTTATATTTGATCCAAGTGGTAACAGAGGACCAATGAAGCATATTGATTGAGTAGTAAGGCAGCATGGGTCCCTTCCAGTTCTAACATTTTATGTTCTATCCTCTAAAATATCTCCCAGCTTTGACATACTATATTTTCAAATTCCTCCATGTTCTGAGATTCCATTTTTCAAGGTTCCTCCCAGCTCTGGCATTCCTTCTTACTCTGATGTTTAATTTTCTTAGGTTTGGAGGCCAGCCTTGAGATCCTATGCTCTATGGTCTCAGGTGCAATGCACTTCTATTTCCCAAGAGATGTGGGATAAGGGTCTCTCCAAAAGCAAGCTCTTCTGAAATTAATGAATACTTTTCCAGAATGGGTTGCTTACCCTAGCCTCCAGTGATTCAGGGGGATAAAACACCCAAAGGAAAGCTAACTTCTCAAGCAACAACTGAGAAGATCTGAATGAGAAGATAGATTGATTTTAAATCTGAATATTTGACTGAAAATTACTCATGTCATTAATTGAGGAGAATCATCTTTTCTTTTAACAAAGTCTTTCTTATATTCTAATGACCTTTATAAGTTGGAAGAAATAACTTTTTTCCAAAAGCATTATGTTCCCAAGGCTGAACCATTGGAAGAATGATGGAAAATAAATGATTTTTCAATCTATTTTCATCTAAATCACACCATCCCCCTTCCCTGGTCCCCTGATGTACCTAATCATGCCTGATTAGGTCTTTGATGGAAGATGAACTCATACCTTAGGGTGAAGGTAGAGAGCTAGGAAGTCTCAGGGTGACTCAGGAATGATGCTTCTGTGCAGGGTTCCTAATAAAGCTAGAAGCAAGGACATAGAATCAGACCTCCAGGTATCAAATCCTGCCTCAATTTTTACTAGCAGTATGACCTTCCCCAAGTCCCTCCTCTTCTTTGAGCCTTGTTTCCCCTGCTACGAAATGAAGAGATACTGCTAGGCATTCTTAGATATTTTTTCCAGCTCCAAGTCCAACAAGAGATTAAGATCAAATCTGGCTACAAGTTCTAAAAGACTTACCACTTGATTGGAGGCAGTGTGGTACAGTGAAGGGTGCTGCCTTTCAAATCAGAAAACTTGGATTTAATTCTGTTCTTTATGACTTTGGGCAAGTCACTAACATCCCTGGACTTTAATTTCTCTATTATAAAAATGAAGAGTTTAGACTATTGGGTCTCAGAGGTCATTCCCAGCTCTTTCTGTGAGTGAGCAAAGTAATCTCTATCTTCTTACCTAGACTTTCTTTGTCTGACCCTGAGTAGAGAAATCAATAGATTATATGTATAAGTAAATGTTCAAAGTTACAGAGTGGGGGCATATGTGAGGATTGTGTTACATGTGGCTAGAGGACCTCAAACTCAATACGATATAGTGTGGCACTGAAGCCAAGAAAACTCATTTGAAGAGGTGATAGTTACACGGTCCTGAGCCAAGCACATCAGGGCCTGTGTCCAATTCTGGGCACAAGAGCTTAGGCATGACTTTGAGTGACTTCAGAGTGTGCAGGAAAGGACATTTATGACAGTGAAAAGCTTTGGTTCATGTCATAGACAATGTTTGAAGGAAATGGAGCATTTGTCCTGGGTTTCAAATCCTTTCACCTTTCTAATATTTCCCTTCTACTTGAAAGGGAGTATACAAAATGTTTTTCTCAAAGACATTAGGATGTCACTGATGAGGAAATGGTGGTGGAAGGTAGGTTCAGAGATATTAAGTAATTTGTCTAAGGTTGCACAGTTAACCCATGGTAGAGCTGAGATTTGAATCTAGGTTGAATGGCTTTCTCACGTTTTTATAGAACTTTAAGGATTAAGCTCTAAATTTTAAGGTTCATGGTCCATTTATTGGTTCTTCCAAGAGACTTTCATACTCAGGAGAATAGGTCTTAGAGAGTTGTTTGGAGCTCAGAGGAAGTAAAATAACTTGTCTTGGATCACATGATCAACAGACACAGGAACAGTCCATGGTGGTAAGAGAATTTGTAGTCAAAAGCTATAGGGGCATCTAGTTGGTTCATTGGATGGAGAGTGAGGCCTAGAGACAGTAGGTCCTGGATTCAAATTTGACCTCAGACACTTCCAAGCTATATGACCCTGCATGTCACTTCACCCCAATTGCCTAGAGCTTACAACGATTCTGCCTTCATTCTAGGATGGAAGGTAAGGTTTGATTTTTTAAAAGAAGCTGTGTGATGAAGTGGAAAGAATACTGTCACTGGGTTCTGAGAGCTTAGCTAGACCAGCTCATGTTAAAAATATCTCTGTGGCAGAGAATGGAGAGAGAAGAGAGGTAAAAAAAAGAAACAAAAAACAGGGAGGAGTTGTGTCTGCAATAGTCCAGGAGAGAGGGAATGTACAAGGGAAGGGTGGAGGAGGTATAGGATAAATGATATAAAGTTGGCATCCCAAACTTTACAGTAAACAGAATTTGATCCCAACTACCAAGAAGTCAGGAGTTAATTAGCTCAAAGGTATAAATGTAAAGTTAGGCTAAAAGTCTAACCTGTGCCTTGATATTAGGAATTTCCTTGACTGGAGACTCAAGATGAATGTACTGAACTCAGAACTCATCTTATAAAAGAAACCCCTTAAATGTGAAGAGGAAGAAACCACATGGATTTCAAGGGACTATTATGTTTACCCTGTCCTTCACTCCCACCCCAGTTTAAAGCAAGCTCATTTTATAATAGGAGGGGGTTGAATGAAAGTGAAAAGTTCAGGATGGGCTCTGAGGATATGAACCTAGAACAGGAAAATGACATCATCATCCTCTGAAATGGCCAAATTGAATGAGACTGAAGGGAAAAACAGCCAAGTTCATATCTGTTCAGTTTGAGATGCTCGAGTCCAGTTGGAGCTGTCCAGCAGCCCTGGAGCTCAAACATGGAAGCTGGTTTACCTAGACCTGGAGTCATCAGCATAGAAGAGTTCACTGAACCACAGTAGCTGAGTTCTATATTCTAAGGCTCCCTTCTAGTTCTAACATTCTCTGTCTTCTGTTCAACAATCTCTCCTACTTCTGACATTCTATGCATTTCAACTATGGGAAACCATTTGAAAGTCGAGCTGGGGAATTCACTAAATCAGTTAAGCCCAATTAGAGGAAGCCCTACTTACTGAGTGGAAGGAATCTCCCTTCTCTGAGAATATCAAAAGAGTTTCCATCTTTGAGGTATTTTTTATTCAGGAGCTGCCCCCACAATCCTGATCAGGAAGAGGAGCAAGAAGATAAGGGTGGATATGTTGAGCCTGCACCAGTTGACCTGTTTCTTCACTTACCTCATTAATCACCTAGTGGGAATTTGGCCAGCTGCACCAATGGGTAACACCTTGCATTGATAATGGCTATAGCAGAGTATGCTTGCCAGGGGTGATGGGTGTTCTTGAGCTACCTAAGGTCACCCTGAGAGTCCAGGACAAAGCCAGGAGTAAGGATTCAAACATATTTGTCACTGTTATGTTGCTCTTCTCTTTGTTAGATTTCACTCTAAGCTAATGGATGGCAAAGAACCCATAAAAATAATGTTCATTTTCTCAAGCAACATATCAGAACATTTGATTACAAATCAAATGCCACTGAAGTCTACTATAATTCTTCACAAATAACTTCAATTATCTTTATGTTGTTTTCAGTTCTGTTCCTTTTGAATTGTGTGACAATGCTCTAGCTACTGTATCACCTAGTCATCCTTTTACATAGCAAACTACTCTTCCTGAAGCCCAGAATGAACTGTCACTTCTTCACTCAAAAACATCCAGTTGCTCTCCATTCCCTGTGGAAAGTCTTGAAGCTCTTCTGTCTATTCGGTAAAATCTCCACAAACCCCTTTTCACCTACATTTCCAGACTTGGACATCACTTCTCTTTATGTTCTGTACAGTTCAGACAAACTGGCCCATTTGCTGCTTTTTGTGTCTTTCCATAGGCTATCCCTCATGCCTCTCATCTCTACCTCTTGGAAAAGCAAGCTTCATTTAAGCTTCTTCTCCAGTACTTCCTCATGACTGTGAAATGTGCTGCAAACTTCTCAGACCCTTAGGATCCCAACGTCGTCAGTCATCCTAGTCTCCTTACACTCTCTCACCCCCACACACAAAGTCCTGTCATCTCTGCCTTTATAACACCTCTCCCATTCATTCCTTTCTCTCTTCTGACAATCACTTCACTCCTGGGCTATTGAAATAGCCTTCTGGCGAGTATGCCTTCAGCAAGCCTTTCTGCACTCTACCTGTTCTTTCACTCTATCAAAGTGGCACATCTAGCCACATCACTCACTTATTTAATAGACTTCAGTGGTTTCTGTTGCCTCCAGAACCAAATAGAAAATATTTTCTTTGGCTTTGAAAGTCCTTCATAACCTGGACCCCTCTTTCATTTCCAGTTTTCTTACGCCCCACCACCCCTCTCAGTAACTACCCTGTAAGAGTGGCACTCCCCTCTTTGGTGCCCCTCACAACAACACTCCATCTTCAGACTGTTGCTGGTCCCTTCATGCCTGAATCCTTTCTCCACATCTCTACCTGGCTTTGCTGTCTTTCTTAAAGTCTCAGATAAAATATTAATATCTACAAGAAGCTACTGCATCCCTCTTTAGTTATCACTGATGTATCCTCCACAGATATCCTTTTTGTCTAGTTGTTTTCATCTTGTCTTCCCTTTTGGGACAGTGGGCTTCTTGAAGGCAGAGGCTGAGTCTGCTTAGCACAGTGCCTGGCACATGACAGGTTTTTAACGAATGCTTGTAGACTTGATATTGATTTTCTTCCCCCAAGAAGCCATTCCTCATTCTCCAAATTATTATATTCCTGCCCCCCCCCAAATCACATGGTCCTTAGATGACAAAGTAACTCACTGAAGTGGCTTGGATTACTTCAATGCTGAAACCAAAAGAGGATCTATAGAGAAAAGGATCTCATCCCTTTGGGTCTTTGGAAGTCCATCTCACCTCCACACCCTCAACCTTTATAAATAGGTCTTGAGCTGGGCCCCAAAGTACCAGAATGACCCTTTCTTTCTAAGATCCCAGAGAGCTGGGTTTGCCCCATGCTTCAAAATACTCTACAAGCAGAGCAATAAACCTTTCTATATCACAGACCTCTCTACTTTCCCAGGGTTCAGGGCAGGGGCCAGATATCACCCAAAGTCTGAATCTCCCCAACACTCAAGATGGTGCCCTACAAGAGGCATTTAGAAAGAAGCTGTTCAATTATAGAAGGAACAAATTGTTCCAGGCCAGAAAAAGAGCTGATGAAAGACCTTGATCAGAGGAGACCCAAACAAATAACCGTAGTTCCTATAATGAAAGACATTTTCTAAAATGCCAGCAAAGCAGGAGTATGAAGGATTGATCTGTCATTCACCTCCATTACAAACAGAGTAGCAAGAGTCCCAGATGTAGCCAGCAAATTGTTACTACCTCCCCATACACATAATTGGTTTATCTCATTATATTGAAAATCACTACTACTATGCAAAAAAAGCCAGGGGATCCTGAGGCCACCAAATGATCCTTCCCTGTCTAGGGGAGGTATGATAAGGAGGTCACAAGTCACATGGAATGGAACCTACAGTGACAATAATTGGCTGGTAATCTAATAAGCTCATATTTCTAGAGCACCTAGCATAGTACCTGGCACATAGTACATGCCTACTAAATGCTAGTTCCTTTCCCTCCCTTTGGCATGAATATTTTTTCACACCAAGTTTAATACTACATACTGTCTAGTCATTTCCTCAAGGTTCAGAGATTGTCAAAGTTGGAACAGAGCTAAAAAGGACTTTTGAACATAAAAAGAGAATATTAGAACAGGGAAGGAGTGGAAAACAAAATATTTTAACTGGATGGGCTAGAAAAGAGATTGTTATAATCAAGAGGGAACTTGGAGTTTATTTAGTTGATCCTTCCATTTTACATCATGGGAAACTGAAGTCCAAATAAAAGAAGTGACTTGCTTCCCTCTCTCCATTATATGGTGATGTTAACAGAATCAGGATCAGTCCCCAGGGCTGCTGGCTCACAGAACTATGTTCTTCTTCCCCTCTCTCTGCTATCTCCCGTTGTGCCACTTTTTTAAGCATCCCTGTACTCCCCTCCTCCTCACGAGTTATTTGAAATCAGGGACCTAGCTCTTTGTTTCCCTTAAACCACCTACCATAGGACAGAACTGTAATGGAATTTCAGGAAATGCTGTCAAGGTGGTCAATTCAATTTCATATCTAAGGAATTCAGGAAAAAAGTCTCAATTTTTAGTCAAGACAATTGGGGGGGACTTCTGGGCTAAGATGGCCACAGAATAGAAGCAAGGATCTTCTTCTCACAACTGACCAATATAAAGAACCTCAAAAGTACAAAAATCAAAATCAGATGTGTGAAAGGGCTCTATCACAAGGCGCAGCCTTGACGGTAGGCAGGGTTTGGGCATTTCCATGCTGTATGGGGGTAAAATTGCACCTACCAAAGCATGAGCTGATCACCCCTCCCCCATTCCACCTACCACACCAGAGTCAGAGCAAGTGCTTAGGCAATCTCTAGGTACTCAGGGGCTGGCTGAGGGCACCACAGACTACCCCTGAGGGAAGAGAAACTTGGGACCCAAGGCTGAGGAGCACAGAGCTTGGGCACAGAGATCATGCAGAGAGGGGCTTACTCCAGCAGATGCAGTGGAGACTGGAAAAACATCTTCAGGGCAAAAAACGCCCTGTAGCTTGATACACAGAGTTGCTTGCCCTCCTCACTCAGATTTCTGGCTGGGAAGGGAAAAAACTAACACACCAATGACCACCAACACCCAAGAACTATAATCTACAACTACAAAAAAACATAAGAAAAAGCCTCTGACATGGGATAACTTCTATGGAGAAAAACAGCAGAGTATAGAGGCAACAGCAAAGAGCGACAAATAAGCAAACACATACAAATTTTAAAAAAAATTGGAACTGGTCACAAACTCTCAAGGAACTCAAAAAAGAACTCAAAAACCAACTAAGAAAAATAGAAGAAACTTGGCAAGAAAAGTGGGAAACAGAAATGCAAGTAATTAAAAAAGAAAATAACAATTTAAAAGACAAAATCTCCCATTTGGAAAAAGAAGCCCAGATATAACACAAAATAATGAGCAAATTAGAGACCAGAATTGACCTGCTGGAAGCCATGTGCAGGATAGACCAATCAAAAAGAAAAATAAAAAGATCATGGCTGAAAACCAGTCTTTAAAGACTAGAATTGGGCAAGTTGAAGCTAATGATCTCACAAGACAGCAAGAATTAATAAAGCAAAGTCAAAAGAATGACAAAATAGAAGGAAACATGAAATATCTCATTGAGATGACAATGGACCTAGAGAACAGATCTAGGAGAGATACTTTGAGACTCATTAATCTACTGGAAAACCTGGAAAAAAATAGAGGCCTTGGCATCATACTACAAGAAATTATCCAAGAAAAATGCCCTGAGACTCTTGAACAAGATGGCAAAATAGACATTAAAAGAGTCCATAAATCACCCTCTATATTAAATCCTCAAAAGACAACCCCCAGGAATGTAACTGCCAAATTCAAGAACTTCCAAGCTAAGAAGAAAATATTGTAAGAAGCCAGAAAGAGACAATTCAGATATCAAGGAACACCAATAAGGATTACACAGGATCTGTCAGCCTCCACACTAAAGGACCAAAAGGCTTGGAATATGATATTCAGTAAGACAAGAGAATTGGTCTACAACTGAGGATCACCTACCCATCAAAACTGACCATATAATTCCAGAGGAAAGTATGGGCCTTTACTAAAATAGGGGATTTCCAAGTATTCCTAAAGAAAAGACCATAGCTAAAATTTGATGTCCAAATCCAAAATTCAAGAGAAACGTGAAAAGGCAAACAAGAAAGAGGGGGGGAAATTATTTTTAAGGGCTTCAGTAAGGTGAAATTGTTTATATTACTATATGGAAAATGATATTTGTAAGTCTGAACAATTATTTTCACTATCATAGTAGATAGAAGAATTGTTCAAAGACAGAGGTTGGGGTACTAAGTAGTTTAAGATGATATGTAAAAAAGGGGGAATGGGAATAGAAGATGAAAGGAAGAGAAACTTGAAGGAAGAAGAAAAATAGGATAATTTATACCTCATAAAGAGGCATGGGGAGGGGGAGGGGAAGAATACTATTATAAGAAGGAGAAGAAGAGTGGTAATAGGTAATACCTTACTCTCAGTGGTATCAGTTCTCAGAAAGAAGAGCAGCTAGATCCATTGGGATATATAATTCTATCTTACCCTATAGGAAATCTTAAATAGAATACTAGCAAAAAGATTCCAGCAAATGATCATGAGAATTATGCAGTATGATCAAGTGGGATTTGGTTTAATATTAGGGAAACCATCCACATTATTGAACATATCAACAACCAAACTGACAGGAATCACATGATTATCTCAATAGATGCAGAAAAAGCCTTTGACAAAATGACTACACCCATTCCTATTGAAAAAACACTAGAAAGTATAGGAATAGAGGGGAATTTCCTTAAAATAATAAACTGTACATATTTAAAACCATCATCAATTATCATCTGCAAAGGGGATAAATTAGAATCCTTCCCAATAAGATCAGGAGCAAAACAAGGATGCCCATTATCACCTCTATTATTTAACATTGTATTAGAAACATTAGCAGTAGCAACTAGGGAAGAAAAAGAAATTCAATGGATTAAGATAGGCAATGAGGAAACTAAACTATCACTCTTTGCAAAAGATATGATGGTCTACTTAAAGAATCCTAGAGAATCAACTAAAAAGCTAGTGGAAATAATCCACAACTTTAGCAAAGTTGCAGGATGCAAAATAAAACCACATAAATCATCAGCATTTCTACATATTTCCAACACAACTCAGCAGCAAGAGTTAGAAAGAGAAATTCCATTTAAAATCAACCTAGACAATATAAAATATTTAGGAATCTATTTTCTAAGACAAACACAGGAACTATATGAACACAACTACAAAACACTTTCCACCACAATTTAAAACTAAATCTAAATAATTGGAAAGACATTAATTGCTCATCGGTAGGATGAGCTAACATAATAAAAATGACAATCCTACCTAAACTAATTTAATTATTCAGTGCCATACTTATCAAACTACCAACAAACTTTTTTATTGAATTAGCATAAATCATAACAAAGTTCCTTTGAAAGAACAAAAGATCAAGAATGTCAAGGGAAATAATGAAAAAAATATGAAAGATGGGGGCCGAGCAGTATCAGATCTTAAACTATATTATAAAGCAGTGGTCATCAAAACAATATGGTACTGACTAAAAGACAAAAGGGAGGATCAATGGAATACACATGGGGTAAATGTCCTCAGTAATATAATATACAATAAACCCAAAGATCTGGCTTTTGAGACAAAAACTATTTGAAAAAAAATGCTGGGAAAATTAGAAAACAGTATGGGAGAGATTAGGTCTAGATCAACCTCTCACACCCTATACCAAGATAAATTCAGAATGGGTAAAGGACTTAAATATAAAGAAGGAAACTATAAGTAAGGTGAAGAAAGAATAGTATGCCTGTCAGATCTATGGAAAAGGAAAGAATTTAAGACCAAGCAAGAGACAGAGAATATTACAAAATATAAAATAAATTATTTTGATTACATTAAATTAAAAAGGTTTTGTAAAACAAAACCAATGCTACCAAAATTAGAAGGGAAGCAACAAATTGGGGGGAAAAACCTTTATAACAAAAACCTCTGACACAAGTCTAATTTCTGAAATTTATGAGGAATTAAATGAATTGTACAAAAAAATCAAGCCATTTCCCAATTGATAAATGGGCAAAGGACATGAATAGGCAATTTTCAGTTAAAGAAATAAAAAACTAACAATAAGCATATGAAAAAAGTGTTCCAAATCTCTTATAATTAGAGAAATGCAAATCAAAACAACTCTGAAGTACCACCTCACAGCTAGAAGATTAACTAATATGACAGCAAAGTTAAGTTATAAATGTTGGAGGTGATGTGGCAAAATTAGGACACTAATGGATTGCTGGTGGAGTTGTGAATTGATCCAACCTTTCTGGAAGGCAATTTGGAATTATACCCAAAGGGCTTCAGATGACTACCTTCCCTTTGATTCAGCTATTCCACTGCTGGGTTTGTACCCCAAATAGATAATAAGGAAAAATACATTTACAAAAATATTCATAGCATGCTTTGTGGTAGCAAAAAATTGGAAAATGAGGAGACATCCTTTGATTAAGGAATGGCTGAACAAATTGTGGTATCTGTTGGTGATGGAATGCTATTGTGCTAAAGGGAATAATGAATCAAAGGAATACCATGTGAACAGAAACAACCTCCAGGAATTGATGCAGAGTGAAAGGAGCAGAACCAGGAGAATGTTGTACTCAGAGATGATACACTGTGGCACAATCTAATGTAATGGACTTTACCACTAGCAATGCAATGATCTAGGACAATTATGAGGGACTTATGAGAAAGAAGGCTATCCACATCCAGAGAAAGAACTGTAGGAATAGAAATACAGAAGAAAGATATTTCCTTGATCACATGGTTTGATGGGGATATGATTGGGGATGTAGACTCTAAATGATGACTCTATTGCAAACAATAATATGGAAATAGGTCTTGATCAATGATACTTGTAAAACCCAGTTGAATTGTGCATTGGCTATGGAGTGGGGAGGGGAGGGGAGGAGTGAGGGAAAAAATGAATCATGTAACCATGGAAAAATATTTTAAATTAATTAATTCATTAAAGAAAAATAAAAAATAAGGGAAGTTGGGAAATAGTTCAACCAGAGGATCTAGAGCCTTTTGGGTAAAGCAGATATGTTAAAGAGTAGGAAATAGATTGAAGCAGTTCTTTTCAAATAGATTCACTGGAGGGACCTGGGGAGTTTTTAGCTTTATTCTTGTAAATTCTCTCTGAGACAGATAACACAGTAGGAATCCTTAGCACTGATGATCTCCTTCTGGTTCTTATCCTTTGTAGTATTTGACATTAAACTATTTTTCTTTGATCCACAACCTTGAACATTAGACTGGGTCTTAATATAAGCTAAGCTTTTCTTAACTCTTATAAAATCATCCTTAGTATTACAACTCTTCCCATGTGGAATGGGCTGTCTTGGGAGGTATTGAACTTCCCAACACCAGAAGTCTTCAAGAAGTAGAATGGTCATTTGTTTATATATGACTCATTAAAATCTTCATAAATGAGTTTGGATAGATTGTATTGTAGATTACAGTTCAGATATAGATTAGACTAGGTACTTATGAGATCCATGAAGGCTCTGAAATGCTAGAAGTTGGGAAAGTAGTGTCTTCCTTACAGGTATCTGTCACTCTGAGTCCTCCCTACTCTAAGCCATCTTACACCTGCTGTCCTAGAGATCTCCCTAATGCAGAGCTCTATTCATGGCAAACCCTGGATCAAAAATTTTCATTAGGTCCTCACTATTTAGGAGAAAAATTCCAAATTTCTTTACTTGGCATTTGATATCCTAAATCCTCTGCTTCCTACCTGGCTCTTCCAAACTTTGTGACCCTATTAGGGACCTTCTTGGCAAAGATAATGACATAATTTTGCCATTTCCTTCTCCAGCTCTTTTGATAAAGAACTGAGGCAAATGGGGTTAAACAAGTTTTCTAGCATCACACAGTTGGTGTCTGAGGCCATGTTTGAACTCAGGAAAACTTATCTTACCGACTTTAGGCTTGGCATTCTATCTACTGCACCACCTAATTCCCTTTCATGTGTTCTAGATAAGTCATCTTTCCTCTGCCTCCTTCCATGCATTTGAGTTTCTTAGTTTCTTCCTAGACTTTGCTTATTGAAATTATTGAAATCCTTATTGGAGATGTTAAAGCAAAATGTTAAAGCAAAAAATAAAAAAGACCTCTTTCTGGGCATGTTGTAGAGGGGATTCAGGTTTGAGTTGTTCTTAATGGTCTCTGTGGCTCCTTTAAATTCTGAGATGCTCTGGCTTCCTTTCAGGCCCAGTGCCACTTTTACCAGTTTCATGGCCATTGGAAAGGATTATTATCCACCACTTCAACTAGAAATCTTCACTGCTTGGAGGCAGACATCCCCCTAACTCACAATTTCTTGGAGCCACAGATGAAAGTTGGGTGTAAAGTGCTTACTAAAAGTGGATTAGCAGTCCTGAAAATGGCTTGGCAAGCACTCACATCAGAAGTACTAGTTGTCCCTAAACACCTCAGATACCCCATACATATTTCTAGATCCAATGTCATTATTACATAAACTGTATGCAAAAGAAAATCAATATAGTGCAAAATACATTTTTATCCCAACAATTAAGTAATATCCAGGACCAAAAAGATGAGTATCTCTCTATTCTCTGCCATGCTCAGACCTCATCTGGAAATATTCTGTGTAATTCTGGATACCACAATTTAAGAAAGATCTTGAAAACTTGGATAGTATCCAATGGAGGGCAGCCAGGATAGGGAAGAGCATTAAGTGAAATATGGCTCATGAGGAATTTATCAGATAGGATCCTAATGGTGGCAGCTCAAGACATGAAGGAGCTCAGACTTCCAGATCAAAGCCTTTGGTTTAGGCATCAATATGATCAAAGCTGGGGAATCAAAGACTCTTATTAACATGGAAGTATCAGGGACGCTTTCCTGGAAGAGGCTACATTGAAATAGATAGAAATACAACAAAGTTTGAGGAGCAGGGAATCATATTCATTGGGTAGAAGTTTATGCAAATAAACATATAAAGCCTAAATTGGGGAAGGAGATAGTTGTGCATGGATAAAGGAAATGTGATCCAAGAGTGAACAGTTTTGAGGGGGGGTAGAAGACTGGGGACTTTATTCTTCAATGCCAGGGAAAGAGTTTAGATTTTTCTTATGAGACAGCAAGGAACCACTGTAGGATTTAGTCCCAAAGGAGGGTCATGCCCAAATCTGTGATGGTGAGCTGGGTGAAAGATCAGATATTGGCAGGAAGTTGGGGCATGGAGTTAGTGTTATATCTCTGGTTTGTGAAATGAATGCCTATGTTCAACTGTGGGCTATGGGAAGAGAGAAGAGGATGGGAATACCCAAGGAAGCTCTGTCAGCATCAGGAATTTCTATGATTTGGTGATAGAAGCCTCCATGACTAAAAATGGTCTCATCCCACAGAGACAACCCAAGCCCTGATGGATTAAGTGTAAGCTCACGAATCACCAACAATGGAAGTAATTGCTTTTCACAAGTTTCTGGTCACCAGAGAACAAGGGAGGGGACATTTTTTAACATGATAATATCTTTATTTTTTTCCTGTGGCTGATCTGTGGATGTGAATCCCAATGTCCCAGAGGTGGAAGCTGAGGTACACCACTAATGAATGGCAGAGCCAGCACTCCATCTGCCCATAAGATATGTGTCTTTCTCCACATCCTTTTATTCCTTGAAGTAAAATGTTAATAATACTAGTATAGTGTGGTCTGGTGTAGGGAAAGACCTTATTAGCCTTCTCAATTGCTCCTTCCCAAGGCTACCGCCTCCTAAAGGCAGAAAAGTTGTATAAACAATCCTCAAAGTTCAAGCATTGCTCCATAAAGGAAGCTGGGTTCCTACTTGAGTGCCTTAAATGATTACTGCCACATTTCTCCTGAAATCTGTTTTCTAATTCTACAGTTTGGGGAGCCCTGACTTAGTTCTATGAGGAGCAGAAGCTGGCATTTCCTTTCCTGGAAATATAGTTTGTTGATATATTTTGTTTGTATGTTTCCTATATCTCCCTTGTCCTGTTCTAGAGAGATATTCATTAGAGGCAGAGCCAAGATGACAGAATAACGTAAGGGAAAGCACAAGCCACAATGAGAATCCTCTCCAAACAACCTTAAAATAATGCCTCAATACAATTATTAGAGTAAAAGAACCAACAAGGAGATGGAGTGAAATAACTTTCATGCACAGAATAACTTGAAAGGTAAGCAGAGAGGGTTTGGTTCACTGGTATAAGAGAAGAGCACAGTCAAAAGGAGGCTACTCCAAAGAGTACCAATGCAAGTCAACAGCAAGCCTCCCTTCCCTACATCTACTATTCCAGATTCTGAACCCGGGCCAAAGCCAACAACCAGACTCTGAAACTCTGCCTAATTCAATAGCAGTACAATCCTACACACACACTCCATAAAGTTCTGAGCACTAGCCCAAGCCTGCAGAGGTCTAGAATCCCAGTACAGCACCTGATATATGTAAGCCCAGGGTGATGCCCAGAGTTCCAGTCCAATACATTCCTCAACAAACTGGCTGGTGTGAGCCCAGAACCAAGCTAGCCTTTACCAAATTTCACAGAGAAGTTACAAGCTCCAGGGAAAGGCAGTCTATATTGTGCCTGACTTGATCAAGCCCAAGGTGAGACAGAAACCTCTGTCTAAGTCTGAGCCCCATGACAAGGTAGCTTACAATGCTCTGAACTCTGCAAGACATTAGCAGTCTTAGGGAATGATTGCATCAACAGTGGGAAGTGGCTTTCAGAGCTCTCAGCCCATAGGTTGTCATATTACCAAGCTTAAGAAAATGCCCTATCTATCCTGAGAATGGAACTCAGTTAGTTCTAAGATGAAGGTGAAATTCAAGAAAAAGGCAGGAAAAAATGAGCAAACATAAAAATTTAACCATAGAGAATTTTTATCAAGGCAAAGGAGAGCAAGGCACAGACATAGAAGGGGACAGTGAAAGCAAAGCAAACACGTTCAAAACTTTTTTTAAAAAGTATGAATTAGTCTCAGGTTTTGGAAGAGTGCAAAAAGGATTTCAAAAACCAATAAAGAGAGGCAGAGGAAAATGGAGAAGAGAAATGAAAGTAATGGAAAAAGAAAATAACAGCAGAATTGATCAAAGGAAAAAAAGGAGGCTTAAAAGCTTACCAAAGAAAACAATTCTTTAAAAATTTGAATTGGGCAAGTAGAAGCTAATGACTTCATGAGACATCAAGAAACAATAAAACTAAATCAAAAGAATGAAAAAAAAAACAAAATAAAATATGAAATATATCTCACTGGAAAAAAAACTGACCTGAAAAACAGATTCATGAGAGACAATTTAGGAATTATTGGACTACCTGAAAGCCAAGATTAAAAAAAAGTCTGGATATCATGTTGCAAGAAATTATCAAAGAAAATTGTCTTGATATTCTTGTACAAGAGAGTAAAATAGAAATCAAAAGAATTCACAGATCACCTCTGGAAATAAATTCCTTAATGACAATTCCCAGTAACATTATAACTAAGTTAAAGAGATTGCAAACCAAGGAGAAAATACTGTAAGAAATCAGACTGAAACAATTCAAATACCATAGAGCTATACTTAAGATTACAAAGGATTTAGAAACCTCCTTATAATAGTATTGGAAGGCTCAGACCATGATATTCCAGAAAATGGAATATTCAAATTTATAATCCAGAATCATCTATATAGCAAAACTGATCATATGCTTTTGGGGAAAAATGATCATTTAATGTAGCATTCCAAGCATATTCACATCTAAGAAATATAAATGATGTATGGTTATTGTGTCTTCAGACACAAGGTTTGAACTAGGATATTTGTGGGTGGACTCTTGACCTAGCCATGCTGCCTTTGCTCAAGGCAAACTCATTAACATTTGGTGCAGAGTCAAATTCCTTTGTAAAAGCTTGGGTTGAAGTCAACACGCCCAAAAGGTGTCATCATTACCATCCTGTCCAATCTGAATTATCTATGCTTTGTTATGTATTCGTTGAGCACCTCCCAAGCCACACTGAAATAAATTTGGAAGGCGGCCCCGTGATTTCTCTTCTTGCTCCTCTTTCCTCTCTTGGGCTTTGCATTCTCACTCTTGATACACTTAGCCTATTTTCTTTCATTTCCACGTGTTCCATTAGTTCTCATATTTTCCTACCAAGGAGAATATCATAGGACACCGTGCCTTCCCTATTCAGTAATACTGTACTGACTTGTCTGTGTCTCTCATTCTTCACCCATATTCTCAGACTCCTTGCTCCTTCTCGAGTCCCAACCCACAAAGGAAAAAGTTCTTTTTGTAGCCCCTGCTGGACGGGAGGTTATAATTGGCACCCCGGCTTTGGGACTAAATATCCTTTGTTACAGGCATTGAATTCAAGTGCGCACAACTTGAGAAGCACCCAGTGGAGCATGGAGCGAAAAAGACGGAACCTGCAGGTGGCCTCTCAGGTAAGAAGTCTTTTATTTTAGAACAATGGGTCAAACTGCCTCATCATATACCTGTTACATTAGACTGTTAATGTCTAAAATAGATTTCTAGGCATTCCTGATGAAAATACCAGGCCTCATAAGAAAATCTGATGTTCAGCATAAGACCCAAGAGAAGCCTAGACCAGTAAATAAGAAAGAGAAAATTGAAAGGATTTGATAAAGTCAAACTATGTATTCCTATGTGGAAAGATGATATTCATAATTCTTAATTTTTTAAATTAGTATTAGAGCAGTTAGAAGGAGTATAGATAGACAGAAGGTATGGGAATAAGTTAAATAGGATGATATATGATATGATATGATATGATTGATATGATATGCAAAAAAATCACAGGGTGAAAAAGAGGATTGCACTGAGAGAAACAGGAAGGAGAGGTGGATTGGGGGGGGGGTAAATTATTCCACCTAAAAAGGAGAGAAAAACTATTACAGTGAAGGGAAGGATGAGGGTGGTGATGGGCAATGCTTAAACCTTACTCTCAACATAACTGGCTCAGAGGAAGAATAATAACCATACTCATTTAGGTATACAATTCTGTTTTGTCCTATAAATAAATAGGAGGGGAATAAGGCATTGGTGAATAGTGATTAAAAGCAAAACACTTGTGAAGAGGGATAGAGTGAAAAGGCAGAGAAAAAGCAGGATAAAAGGGGAAACAAGATGGAGGGGGATTACAAAGTTGATAACCATAACTGTGAATGTGAATGGGATGTACTTACCCATAAAATGGAGGCAGATAGCCAAGTTAAAAACCAGAATCCTACCATATATTGCTTATAAGAACATATTTGAGGCAGGGAGAAACAAAGAGTAAAGATAAGGGACTGGAGCAAAATTTATTATGCATCTTCTGAAGTAAAAAAAAAAGGAGTAGCAAAAATAGATTTGATTAAAAGAGAAGGAAATTACATCTAGATAAAAGTTACTATAAACAATGAAGTAAAATCAATACTAAACATATATGCACAAAATGGTATAGCCTCCAAATTTTTAAAAGAGAAATTCACAGTAAAAATATACTTCTAGGGGAACTCAGCTTCCCCCTTTCATATCTACACAAATAAAATTAAAAAAAATAAACAAGAAATAATAAAAGAACTGAATGAAATTTCAGAAAAGTTAGAAATAATAGATCTCTGGAGAAAAGTTGAATGAGAATAGAAAGAAATATACATTCTTTTCAGTAGTGTATGGCTCCTACACAAAAATTGACCATGTAGTAAGTCATAAACTTTCCCAACCAAATGTTGAAAAGCAGAAATAATAAATGCATCTTTTCCAGATAAAAATGCAATAAAATTATAATAAAGGTCAATGGAAAAACAAATAAAAATAATTGGAAGCTAAATAATCTAATTCTAAAAAAAGAGGTGGGTCAAAGAACAGAAACAATCAATAATTTCATTGATGATTATGACAAAGAGGAGACAATATATAAAAATTTATGGGTTATAGCCAAAGTAGTATTTAGAGGAAAATTAATATGTATAAAAACTTAACAAAATAGAGAAAACGCAGATCAATGAATTGGTCATGTAACAAAAAAACTAGAATAAGAAAACAATCAAAATTCCCCAACTAAAGACTAAATTGGAAATCCTAAAAATAATGAAATTGAAAGTAAGAGAATCATTAAATGAATAAATAAGATGAGGCGTTTGGTTTTATAAAATATATATATGCATATATAGAATAGACAGAATTGGTTAATTTGATTTTGAAAAGGAAAGAAAAAATCAAATAAGTATAAAAAAATTAACTCCCCAGCAATGAAGAGGGAATTAAAATAATAATTAGTTGTTATTTTGCCCAATTATAGCCAAATAAATCTGGCGATATAAATGAAATAAATGAATACTTACAAAAATATAAATTGTCCAGATTAAAAAAGATAAATAATCCCATCTCAGAAAAAGAAATTAAACAAGCCTCCAAAGAACTCCCTAAGAAAAAATCCCCAGGACCAGATGGATTCCTAAGGGAATTCTATCAAACATTTAAAGAATAATTAATCCCAGTGCTATATAGCATAACTATTTGGGAAAATAAGCTAGGGAAGAATCCTGGAAAATTATTTTTATGACACAAATATGGTGGTGATACCTAAGCCAGGAAGAGTAAAAACAGAGAAAGAAAATTACAGACCAATTTACTGAGTGAATACAGATGCGAACATTTTAAATAAAATACTAGCAAGGAGACTAAAGCAATACAGCAAGGATCATTCACTATGACAAGGAGAGATTTATACGAGGAATACAGGGATGGTTTAATATTAGGAAAACTATTACCATAATTGAACTTATCAATATCCAAAGTAATGGAAATTAAATGTTATCTCAATAGATGCAGAAAGAGCCTTTGCTAAAATACAACATCCTTTGAATTTGATCTGACTGGATGATTCTCAGATCTATTTATGGTGCTCTAACATCTTTCCATGTCTTAATTTTTATATCTACCACTGCCTATTGGAATTCTCAAATTAGATGTACCAAAGACATGTACCAAGCATGTACCAAAGACCAAAGACAGTCCAAATACCACATATTAAAAAATGAATTGTTCATCTGTGTCCCTGAACTGCACCCCCTATTTCAAACTCTCCTTTTGTAACTTTTGAGGGTACCATCAACCTTCCAGTACCCCAGGCTCACAATATACCTGTCATGTTCAACCCCCTCACTCTCCTTTCTCTTGCTTCCATATTCCATTGGTCACAAAGCCCCCATTGATTCTTCCTACATCACATCTCTTGTACCCAGTCCTTTTTGCTGCCTGACCCTGCCATCATGCTGGTCCAGGCACCCATTCACCTCATTCATTGACTCTTGATACGTACACAGTTAGGTTTTCTCTATTCCAGTTCACATTCCACTCAGTTGTCAAAGTGATAACTTCCTAAAATACACCTGATCAATTAATTCCCCCAATCAATTAAATACATTCAATTAAACTCTAGGGTTTTTTTTTTTTTTTTGTTAATTTCAGAATTTAACAAGAAATCCTTAGTTTGGATTTTGAATCCTTAGTCAGCAAGGTGGTACATTGGAGAGAATAATAGACCTGGAACCAAAAAGCTGAATTCAAATTCAGCTTTAGACTGGTTATGTGACTGAACAAATCACTTAACCTTTGCCTAACTGTATTTCTTCAACTGTAAAATGAAGATAATAGTAGCTGCTTCTTAGTGTTGTGGTGAATAGCAACTTTGTAACCTGTGTAGCATTTAGCACAGTGCCTGACACACATTAGGTGCTTAATAAATGCTTCTTTGTCTCCTTCCTTCCTTCCTTCCTTCCTTCCTTCCTTCCTTCCTTCCTTCCTTCCTTCCTTCTTTCTTTCTTTCTTTCTTTCTTTCTTTCTTTCTTTCTTTCTTTCTTTCTTTCTTTCTTTCTTTCTTTCTTTCTTTCTTTCTTTCTTTCTTTCTTTCTTTCTTTCTTTCTTTCTTTCTTTCTTTCTTTCTTTCTTTCTTTCTTTCTTCCTTCCTTCCTTCCTTCCTTCCTTCCTTCTTTCTTTCTTTCTTTCTTTCTTTCTTTCTTTCTTTCTTTCTTTCTTTCTTTCTTTCTTTCTTTCTTTCTTTCTTTCTTTCTTTCTTTCTTTCTTTCTTTCTTTCTTTCTTTCTTTCTTTCTTTCTTTCTTTCTTTCTTTCTTTCTTTCTTTCTTTCTTTCTTTCTTCATCTTATTCCTTTGAATCTTTCCAAACTTCTTTCACTTTACTCCTTCCCACACACTGATTCAGTAACACTAGCCTTCTTTCTGTCACTTCATCTCCCACCTCCAGGCATTTTCCCTGTGTATCTGCCATACCTGAAAATACTTTGTCTCATCTTTCCTCCCTGACTTGTCCCAATGAGAAATTCCACCTTCTGCAAGAAGTCATTTCTGTGGTTGCTGTTATTATCCAGTCATTTCAGTCATGTCCAAATCTTTGTGACCCCACTAGGGGTTTTCTTTGCAGAGAAATCAGAACAGATTGCCATTTCCTTCGTCAGCTCATTCCATAGATGAAGAAATTGAGCTAAACCAAGTTAAGTGGCTTGTCCAGGGTCACACAGAATTGAACTCAGGAAAATGAGACTTCCTGACTTCAGACTTGATGCTCTATACACTGTCACCTAGCTACCCACGCTTTTCTGATGCCCCATAAAGCTAGAGTCTTCTCTCTGTGACTATTTTTGATCCATCTTATCTATATCTCTTATGTACAAAATTATTTGTATGTTGTCTCTCCCATGAGAAGGTGAGAGCAGAGACCCTTTCTTTGTGTCTCCAGCTCTTAGTAGGTGGCCTGATACAGAGTAGGCACTTAAACTATTTTTGACTATACTTATCTTTACTGATTACCTCTCTCACTTGTTTGGCTGATAATTCACCTTCTATCCATAGAGAGCATTTATTAGGCACCTACTCTGGGTCAGGCACTCTCTGCTAAAGGGCTGGGGCCACAAAGAAAGACAAAAACATTCCCTGTCCACATGGGGCCCATGTTGTAAGGGAGGAAACAGAATATGAATAGATACATCTAAAATAAATACAGAATAGATGGTATATAACCTCAGCTGGAAGGAAGGCACTAGAAGTTGGGGAATCATTTGGGACGAGCTAAGAATGGCCTCCTTCATGAGGTAGGATTTCAGATACATTATAAAGAAAGCCAGAGAACCTAGTAAGACTGAGGTAAAGGAGAGCATTCCAGACATAGAGAGAGATCTACCATCTGTGAAAGACACATACTGTTTCTCTTCTAATTTTTAGTGATATATTCTTTAATTTTAAATCAATTAACAATTAAACATGAAACAATTATTAAGCACCTACTATGTGCCAGGGACTGTGCTAAAGACTGGAGATGCAGATCCTATATTCATTTTAAATTTTCTGTAAGCTTTTGGTGTAGTTTATTTTCTACAATACTGGTTTCTAGTTTTTCCTGCAGTTCTTGTGGGATTGGGACTGTTTTCCTTGGTAATTTATCTTGTTATGTTTTTTTTTCAGTTATTGGTTATTGTGGTGAGTTATTTCTGTGTCTCTCTTGTCTGGTATATTCTATTGATCTTCTTTTAAGCAGAATCAAATGGTTGTAATGATTACTGTTTTATAACATAGCTTGAGGAATAGAAGTACTATTCCCCCTTCATCACTACCAGGATGGCAACTCTTAAGGGTGTGGGCTAAGGCTGCTAACCTTCTACATTCAAGATGCTTGGGGCTCCATATTGGAGCTCTCTATGGGACCCACTAAAGGATCTGTCAACTTTGGAGCGTGTGAGAGAAAAGGAGCATTTTTCTCATGTAGTCTTCTTTCTTGACTGCTCTATCTTCTGTGTGTTTGTTACTTAGCTTTTTCTTCATTTCCTAAAGCTGGCATTTTGCCCTACCTTATTGGTATTCCATTCTTATTATCTTTTGGGTTCAACGTTACAAATGAATGGTTATGAAGTATGGAGTATGAAGGACATCTTGAAAGGACAGAGGGGACACCTGTGTGCTTCTGAGTCTTTAAGGTTCATGACCTGCCTCAACTTCCACTTTCTGAAAAACATTATTCATCTCCAGCCTCCAGATGTCATTTTTTGGCAGCAAAAAGGCCTTCATTTCAAATATACCCCCTGCTTCTCTTCAGCTACTAGAGGCTTCCTCTCTGTGATTACCTTCATCTAATCTATATATATCTTGCATGTAACTAGTTATTTATATGTGGTAAGTAATTTTTAAGTAGTTTACTGTAGTAGTTATATTACTAATTACTATTATTTACCTGTTGTAATTTTCATATACCTGAATATGTACATATTGTCTCCTTTCTAAACTTTTAGCTTAATCTCTGTTTGCCTCAATTTCCTCAATTGTCAAATGGGGATGATAATAGTACCTACTTTTTAGGGTTGCTGTGAAAATCAAATGAGATAGTATTTGTAAAAAATAATGCTTAGCACAGTATCTGGCACATGGTAGGTACTTATTTCTTCTTTCCCCATAAGAATTGGAAGTTTTTTGCCTTTCTTTGTATCTCTACCACTTAGCATAATGCCTGACATACAGCAAGCACCTAATAAATGCTTATTGACTGAAGAATTAACTCTGCCAAGTCAAGAAGCATTTATTAAGCTTTATTCTGTGCTAAAAGATGAAAATTAAATACAAGTAAAAAGACAATCCTTGCCTTCAAGGAGCTTATATTTTAAGGGGGAAGATAAAAGGGAGTTGAAAAAGGAGATGAAGAGGAAGATATGAAGGTATCCCAGGAGGGAAGATTGTGGAGAAAACCTAGGAGAGTCAGAGTGCAGGCTGGAGAGGAATAAAGGATACAGTATTTCCATGGATGACTTGGTATGAAGAATTCCCTCACCATTTGTAATGGTGTAATGATAACCCATTTGGTCTATCCAAGAGTAGAATAGTTTGTTTCAGTAGCTGAGATTCCCATTCTTTGGGTATATTTTGTTTGACTTCTTGTCTGTCATGGCGGAAGGGACAGGTATTTGGATAGGGACTGATGTCCCAACCAGCTCCAAGTTTTTATGAATCTGTGATTCAATATTTAATAATGATTTCAAAAATTGGCAGAAAATTGAAAATTGCATAGAATGTAAGTCCATTACAATGGAGGTTTAAGCTCAGCCACTGGCTGGCCAACACTGAGGACAAAGTCAGGAAAGATGCAAGTTCTAATTCAGCTTCTAACATTTGACAGATGTATGACTGTGGATATTACAAGTTCTCCAAATTTAAGTTTCTTCTTTTAGAAAATGGAGGTATTGATCTCTGCAGGAGATACTTTTCAGAGTGGAGGTGACTATTAGCTAAGTTCTATAGAAATGCTAGTTATCATTGTTTGCCACTTTCTCTTCCTGCTGCCCAGTGGCTTCCTTTGAAAAATGAAGAGACTGAATAATATGATTCTGAAAGCTTTCTAACTCATTCACTTTCTTTTCTATTCATTCAATTTGATTTTATTTTCAGCTCCAAATTCTATCCTAGTAAGAAAAAAGAAATATAAAACTCGTCATAAACATGTCAAGGACAATTCTTTCTATGATTTCTAAGAAATTTGCTTCCTTCTTGCACTTTTAAAATGGGGGGGCATTTGAATCTCCTGATCACATGATTTCTAGATTTTGGAAACCATCCCTGCCTCCAGAGAGGACCTGAGAAAAGAAAGACCTGAGAATGAGCTTGGCCTGAGGCTGGACACCCTGCTGTTAGGGAAGGATCAGGGACCTCCAACCACCACCACCACCAACAACAACTTAACCTGAGTCAAAAAAGAGGTTGTGTGCTGATTTTGACTATCAGAGAGCAGGTCTTTACCCTCTGTTTCCAGTAGCCAGCTGCTTTCTCAATCTCACACATTCTGAGGATGATAGCACTGTTGTCCTACTGCCAAGTTCTGCTTTCCTTTTCCAGCATCAAAGAACCTGACCCCTTTTTCTTTCTTTTTTTTAAAACCACACCAAAAATAAAATAAATAAATAAAGACTGCGCTTCAGCCACAATGCTTGACTTTAAATACAAATTGTAGCCTGGTTTTTCCTTAAGTTTAATTGACACTTGTTTATAACCATGTCATATGATCTTTAGAGAGAATGATAGTTTGTAGATAGTTTGGTAGGTAGGTAGATAGATAGATAGATAGATAGATAGATGGATGGATAGATGGATAGACGGATGGATTGATGGATAGATAGTTAGATGGATAGATGGATGAATAAATAGTGGTGGATAAAAAGATAGAAATATAGAAATAAAGGATGTAATATATTATGATAAATAATATATTAAGATGTGGGGCAACTCAGAACCTGAGGCTTATTGCTGGTCATTGATAACTTAATGGAGACCCAAATATGCCCTTTGGGTAAAAGACAACAGCCTTGTCTCCTTCACAAAGCTTTTGTTCTTGTATATCAATGCAGAGAAGATCTGGGAACTTTAAGTCAACTTGATGGAAATGATAAAATTCAGTCTGTCATTCAGCCTCAGGCACAGAGAGTTCAAATGCCAAATTTCTTGTTATCCAGGAGTCTCTCTATCTGACTTTAGACCCCCTTGTAGCTGACTGTATTGGCTTAAATCCCTCCCTCCGAAAGAAGCCTTTCTTGATCCCCCTTCCCTCTATCAATTATTTCCAATTTATCCTGCCTGTACCTTCTTTATACATAGATATTTGAATGCTGTGTCTCCCACTAGATTAGGAGCTATTTAGGAGCAGGGATTGTCTTTTACCTTACCTTGTATCTTCAGTATTTGGCACAGTGCCTGAAACATAGTCCACACTTAATAAATGCTTGTTTTCTTAACAATGACTTGAAAATGCAGGAGATGTTCATGTTCAAGTATGTACTGTGCTTGTTCACTTCTGAGATTCTTTCCAACTTTTAGGACCCTGGGTTTTTTTTCCTCTTAGAAAAATAGCTTTTCAAATCAATAAATGGGCCTAGAATAGGAACAAAAGATGGATCACCAACCATTAACCCCTATTTGGAAAATTGCTTTGAAAGATGAATAATGAGAGAAATGGAACAAAGGAAACCCCAAGGTTTCATCTCATATCTGGAAGATTTGATAAAAATGGGTATAGGCCTTGGGGGAGGGAATTGGAAAAGCTAGATGCATGAATCCACTATTGGTGGGACTGTGAATTGGTTGTATAATTCTGGAAAACAATTGAAGTTATGCTAAGAACATTACTTGGATTTTGATATACATTAACCCAGAGATCCCACTGCTAAGTGTATATGCCTTAGTGACACAAAGAAAGAGAAAGAACAGGAAGAAATAGTCCATATACACCAAAATATGTATAGCAATATATTCTTGTGGTTGGAAAAGAATGAGAAAAAGGAGGTTCTCATCAATTGCAAAAATAGCTAAATAAATCTGAGTCCAGAATATAATGAGCTATAAGAAATGAATTGCTATATTAAAAAGTATCCATTAAACATTTAGTTGCTTTACATCAACCTATATGCATTTATTCAGTGCCTCATATGTTCCAGGCATTGTGCTAAGTTTGGGGGGTATAAAGACAGGCAAACAATCCAAAGCAAATTTTAAAAAGTTACTGCTTCCAAGGAACTTACAGTCTAATGGGGGAGGGAATGCAGACAATTATGTATGAACAAGATGCATACATTAGAAATTGAATATAATCATTGGAGGGGAGGAACTAGAATTGAGGAGGACAAGGAAAAGCATCTTGTAGAAACCAGGCTTTTAGGTGAGTCTTGAAGAAAGTCAGAGAAGTCATAAGGCAGAGATGAGGAAGCAAAGAATTATAGGCATGAGGGACAATCAGTGAAAATAGATGGAAATAAGTAGTAGGTCTTCAGATCTCTCTTGAATGCTTTGAATGACTCAAGATAATGTATTACAGTTTTAAGATATTTTTGAGGGGCAGTCAGGTGGCTCAGTGGATGAAGAGGGAGGCCTAGATACAGGAGTTCAAATCAGGTCACCTAGCTATGTGATCTTAGGCTTTGCCTAGTGCTTAATATTGATTCTAAGACAGAAAGCAAGGGTTTAAAAAAAAGATATTTCTAATCAGTAATGAAGTTTCCTCCTTCCTTCCTTCCTTCCTTCCTTCCTTCCTTCCTTCCTTCCTTCCTTCCTTCCTCCCTCCCTCCCTCCTTCCCTTCCCTCCTTCCCTTCCCTCCCTCCCTCCCTCCCTCCCTCCCTCCTTCCCTCCCTCCCTCCCTTCCCTCCCTCCCTTCCTTCCTTCCTTCCTTCCTTCCTTCCTTCCTTCCTTCCTTCCTTCCTTCCTTCCTTCCTCCCTTCCTCCCTCCCTCCCTCCCTCCCTTCCTTCCTCCCTTCCTTCCTTCCTTCCTCCCTCCCTCCCTCCCTCCCTTCCTTCCTCCCTTCCTTCCTTCCTTCCTTCCTTCCTTCCTTCCTTCCTTCCTTCCTCCCTTCCTCTCTCCCTTCCTCCCTCCCTCCCTCCCTTCCTCCCTCCCTTCCTCCCTCCCTCCCTACCTTCCTCCCTTCCTTCCTCCCTTCCTCCCTCCCTTCCTTCCTCCCTCCCTCCCTTCCTTCCTTCCTTCCTTCCTTCCTTCCTTCCTTCCTTGCTTCCTTCCTTCCTTCCTTCCTTGCTTCCTTCCTTGCTTCCTTCCTTCCTTCCTTCCTTGCTTCCTTCCTTGCTTCCTTCCTTCCTTCCTTCTTCCCTTCCTTCCTCCCTCCCTCCCTTCCTTCCTTCCTTCCTTCCTTCCTTCCTTCCTTCCTTCCTTGCTTCCTTCCTTCCTTCCTTCCTTGTCCCTTCCTTCCAGCCATTGTCCCTAGTCCTACCTTTTGGGATCCCTCTTCATGATAGCTTTCCAGATATTTGAAAATAACTTTCATTTTCATGCTGTCTTCTTTTCTTCAGAACAACTCCCACTTGATTTAACCAATTAATTAACAGAACCAACTCAGGCCTTTTCATATTCTGACGATTCTCTATATATTCCCTCTTATTCTCACCACTTGTAGACATGCTCACATTCACTTCCAAGCCCTAAATTTGAGCAGATCTCTCAGAAGATGAGACTCCCTGACAATGAGAATTTATGGGGCTCTACAATGTCAATGCAACACATGCATTTGTTTTTTTTTTTCATGAGGTGGTGATTTATATGAAGTGCCCCCCAAATGTGACTATGAACCAAGGTATGACCTTTTACAAAGATGAATCTTTCTGTTGTACAGCAGTTGTCAATGGGAGGGTTCTGGGAAGAGGTCACTAGTTTGCTCATTCAGAACTAGCAAAATGTACCTGTGACCTGGATGAGAGGAAGTGCCTCCAGCTGGTGGGAAAATCATGAGCCATGAGTGGGAGGTGCCATGTTTCCTGGTGTCATTGTTCCAATCATGGCTCGCCAAATACAGGGGAAGCATAGATAACACTGTGACTCTATGTAATTATATGTGTAAAATCAGGAAGAAATAATTCAGCTCAACAGGACAGATGGGAGGAATGAAAAGGAGCCAAGGTCTGAATGGAGGAACTGTTAAACACAGTGGGTCACTGCCAAGATGGAGTGTCTGGCAACAAGGTGAAGAAAATTACAGGCTCTTTTTGACAAGAAATATCCAACATGACAGCCCTATCCACTCAGAGTTCTAAAGGAGGCTCAATAAACATGACTATTAATAATGGTGAAGAATGGACATGGGCTGCTGCTGACTGAATAACAATGAGACTTAAACTGGGGAATATCCCAGTTGCTGTCCCCATAACTAAGAAAGGTATGGGTGCTGCTATTGAATTTTTTGGCCAGAGACAGGACATCCAGCCCTGTATAGGACCCAGACTATGCCAAAGGCTACCTAATTTAGAAATAATTAGACTTATGCTGGACCTGTCATTTCATTAATAGAGGGAGCTAATACCCAAGGAAAATTATACAAGTGTTGTTGGTTTCTTCTCTTCAGTTTATAGATTTAGAGAGTTGCCTGGGGTGCCGAGATTTCCAGTGACTGGCCCAAGATGATAGTGCCAGGATGCGTCATAAGGAGGATTTGAATTCATGTCCTCATGATTGTATGACTAATTTCACCTCTGTCATATATTGGCTGTGTGACTCTGGCCAAACCATTCACTCTCTTAGTTCCTTGGGCAATTCTCCAATAATGTCCACTTTAGAAAATGGCTGAAATGTGTTGGTCAAAAGTATTTCTTTATGGATAGATTCTTATGCAAATAGGAAACAGTAACATCTGATACATTATATTTTGAGATTGGTCAAGGACCTTTAGTACACAATTAGCTTTTAGGTCTTAGGAGGGACTTCTGATGGATATGATTATCATTGTTTTACAGATGAGAAAACTGAGACTCAGAGAGTGTGTTGCTAAGGTTTTGAAAGGAGGCTTGCCTAGGTCCAAGGTCATTACTTTATCCTCTGCACACATTGCTTCTCACATTAGCATGGAATGTCATCATAGAAAGAAACTTTGAAGAGCATCCATCATGGATCCTGAACATAGCAAGTATTTCTTACATTGGAACTGAATGGGACTTTTGGGTAAATATGGTGGCAGTCTAGAAGCAGGGCTTTTCCTCTCCTCAGCACCTACCTATATAGACTACCTCAAAAGGCCAAGAAAACCAAATTCATATGAATGAAGGCACTCTACAGTAGGGCACAGTATTGAAGGTATGTGGTATTTGGGCATTTCCACACCATAAGGGGGTGAAAAAACTTCCACCAAAACACAAGCTGATCCACTCTCCCCCACACCATCTATGGAGCCAGAGTTAGAGCCAGTGAGCACTAGAATCAGTGAGTGAGTGAGGGGCACCTCTAGGTCCTTGGTAGCTGACTAAGACCACCAAAGACCTACCCCTGAGAGCAACTGAACCTGAAACCCCAGCAGGTTGAAGTGCTCAGACTGTGGATTCCTGTGGGGAGATAGCACAGAGAAGGGCAGCCAATAGCAAAAGCTGCAGAGACTCAAGAGCTGGCCTCAGGCAAAACCAATGTTCCTTAGCTCTATACACAGAGAGCCTGCCCTCCTCACTCAGATTTCTGACTGGAAAAGGAAGGAAAAATCACCATGATGAGGGCAAACATGTCTAGGAATGACGTCCCAACACCAAGAAAAACAAGAAGGGGTTGACCCTGGATAATTTTTACAGAGGAAAAATCCAGACTACAGAGGAAATAGCAGAAGAGGAAATACAAATAAATGGTCCAAAACCTTCACAAAAATAGAAATTGGCCACAAGCTCTTAAAGAATTTAAACTGGAGCTTAACAAAAATATGGAAGCCTTCTGGCAAGAAAAGTGGGAAATAGTTAAAAAAGAAAATAACAGTTTAAAGGATAAGAACTCCCAACTGGAGAAACAGCTGGAAGCCACAAAAAGCAGGATAGACCAAGCCAAAAAGGAAAACAAGTTCTTAAAGACCAGAATTAGGCAGTTGGAAGTCAATGATCTTGTAAAACATCAAGAAGTAATAAAGCAAAGTCAAAAGACTGACAAAATAGAAGAAAACTTAAAATATCTCATTGACAAGATGACAGATCAGGAAAAACTATCATGAAGAGACAATTTGAGAATCATTGGTCTTCATGAAAATGCATAACTAAACAGAAATCTTGACATCATACTACAAGAAATTATCCAAGAAAACAACCCTGATGTTCTTGAACAAGGGGGGAAAATAGACATTGAAAGAGTTCATGTCAAAAGACAACTCTCAGGAATGTAATTGCCAAGAGCTTCCAAGCTAAGGAGAAAATTTTACAAGAAGCCAAAAAGAAACAATTCAGATATCAAGGAGCACCAATCAAGACTACACAAGATCTGGCAGCTTCCACACTAAAGGACCACAAGGCCTGGAATATGATATTCAGAAAGGCAAGAGAAATGTGTCTTCAACCAATGATCACCTACCCATCAAAGCTGACTATATACTTCCAGGGGAAAGTATGGGCATTCAACAAAATAGAAGATTTCCAAGTATTTGCAAATAAAAGACCAGAATTAAGTGGAAAGTTTGATATCCAAACACAAAGATCAAGAGAAATGTGAAAAGGAAAATAAGAAAGAGAGGGACAAGGGGAAAAATGTTTTTTTTTATTCAAACTTTCTTCTTTACGGGCTTCAATAAGATCAAATTATTTATATTAGTATATGGGGAAAATGTGATTTGTAACTCTTAAAAATTATATTCCCTATTATAGTAATTAGAGGAATCATTCACAGGAAAAGATTGGGGTAATAAGTGCTATAAGATGATATGCAAAAAAGAAAAAGGGAGGGGGGAATCGAAGATGGCACCAAGAGATACTTGAAGAAAGAAAATTAATAGGATAATCTTTATCACACAAAGATACACATGGGAAGGGGAGGGGAAGAATACTCTTATAAGAAGGAGAGGAAGAGAATGCTAATAGATAATAACTGAACTTTACTCTCAGCGATCAATTCTGAGAGGGAAGAGCATCTAAATCCACTGGGGTATTGAATTCTATCTTACCCTACAGGCAAAGTAAGAAGGGAAAACTAAGGTGGGTAGGAGGGCAGAGAGTTCAAAAAGGGAGGGGAAAAGAAGGGAGAGGGAACTTAACAGACCCTAAAAAAAAAGAAAGGAACAAAAAGGGAGGGGGAAGAAAGGGACACATATTAAGAGTGGGGATTAGAGGGATGGATTAAAAGGAAACCATTAGTTTAAAAGGATATACCAAAAAACAAAGGACAGAAGTAGGAGAGGATATCAAAATTCTGGGGAACACACAAGTGGCAGTCATAACCTTGAATGTGAATGGGATGAATTCACCCATAAAACAAAAGCAAATAGTAGAGTGAATTAGGAACCAAAATCCTACCATATTTTGTCTACAAGAAATACACACAAGGTGGGTAGACAGTCAAAAGGTTAGAATTAAAGGATGGAGCAAAATCTATTGGACCTCAACTGAGAGAAAGAAAGCAGGAGTTACAATCATGATATCTGACAAAACCAAAGTAAAAATAGATCTGATTAAAAGGGATAGGGAAGGAAACTACATCCCAATAAAAGGCAGTGTAGACAATGAGGAAATATCAGTAATCAACATCTATGTACCAAATGGTATAGCATCCAAATTTCTAAAAGAGAAACTAGTGGAGTTGAAGGAGGAAACAGATAGTAAAACTATACTAGTGGGAGACCTGAACTTACCACTATAAAATCTAGATAAATCAAATTTAAAAATAAATAAGAAAGAGGTAAGAGATGTGAATGAAGTCTTAGAAAAATTAGAGTTAGTGGATATGTGGAGAAAAATAAATTGGGACAAAAAGGAATACACCTTCTTTTCAGCAGATTGACCATGTACTAGGGCATAAAAACATGGCAAACAAATGCAGAAAAGTATAAATAATGAATGCAACCTCATCAGATCATAATGCAATAAAAAATAATAAACAGTAAGAGAACATGGAGAGCCAAATCAAAACTTAATTGGAAATTAAATAATATGATTCTACAATATTGGTTAGTTAAAAAACAAATCATAAAAACAAATAATTTAATTGAAGAAAATTACAATGATGAGACATCTTTTCAAAATCTATGGTATGCAGCCAAAGCAGTACTCAGAGGGAAATTTATATCCTTGAGTTCATGTATTAACAAATTAGGGAGGACAGAGGTCAATGAATTGGACATGCAAATCAAAAAACTTGAAAGCAAACAAATTAAAAATTCCCAGATGAAAACTAAATTAGAGATCCTAAAAATTAAGGGAGAAATTAACAAAAGAAAGTGAAAGAACTATTGAATTAATAAATAAGACTAGAAACTGGCACTTTGAAAAAACAAATAAAATAGACAAAGTACTGGTCAATCTAATTTAAAAAAGGAAAGAAGAAAACCAAATTGACAGTATCATAGATGATAAGGGAGACCTCACCTCTAATGAAGAGGAAATTAAGGCAATCATTAAAAACTATTTTGCACAATTATAGGGCAACAAATATGGCAATCTAGGCAATATGGATGAATACTTACAAAAACATAAATTGCCTAGATTAACAGAAAAAGAAATAGAATTCTTAAATAATCCCATATCAGAAAAATAAATTGAACAAGCTATCAAAGAATTCCCTAAGAAAAAATCCCCAGGGCCTGATGGATTCATAATGGAATTCTATCAAACATTCAAAGAACAACTAATCCCAATACTATACAAACTATGTGACATAATAAGCCAAAAGAGAGTTCTACTATATTCCTTTTATGACACAAATATGGTACTGATTCCAAAGCAGGCAGTTCAAAAACAGAGAAAGAAAACTATAGACTAATCTCCTTAGTCAACATAGATGCAAAAATCTTAAATAGACTAATAGAAAAAAGACTCCAGCAAGTGATGTGCATTTTAGATTTCTCCACCCTACTTATTCTAACAAAATCAGGAATGCCTACACTCATACTTAAGGATTAAGTATATAGGAGGATGACCTTTGATAGACATGTGCTAGCAAATGACAAATCAGAAACAGCTGAACCCCTGGTCTGTCCTAAGTCGAGCTTAAGCTACCATTGGTGCAGATGAGATGCAGGAAAGTGATGTAAAACCATCTATATATATATTTGGCATCACTTCCTCTCTTGGGGCTCTTGCCCCAGAGAGGTGGCTCTGGTTGGCAGCTTGCTAAGCATTCCGGCATCTTGGCCTGGTGGAAGTTGTTGTCCAGTTTGGCGGTGAGTTTTCCTTGATACTATACTGGGAGTAGTTGAGTAGCTAGTTCAGGTTCAGGCATCTTAGCTGAGCCCTCTTGGAGTTTAGGCTGATTCCTTTCTCCTTTACCTTCCAACACTATCCTCTTAGATAAAGCCTCCAATCTTTCCCCTGGCACAGGTCAGGCGGGAGAAATCCTATACCTTTCCCTCTCCCTTATCCTTAAATTCTTTCCTCTATATTAATTAAAACCACTGTAACTTTCCAGCTGACTTGGGTATTTTATTTGGGATATTCCTTGATGTCCAAAATTAATTTAGTTTAGGTCACAACGCTAAAATTATCCTTACAGTGATCAGGAGGGTAATTCATTATTATCAGGTGTAATTTATACCAGGAATGCAAGGATGGTTCAATATTAGGAAAATCATCCACATAATTGATCATATCAACAAGCAAACCAACAAAAATGACATGATTATCTCAATAGATGCAGAAAAAGCCTTTTACAAAATACAACACTCATTCCTATTGAAAACACTAGAAAGCATAGGAATAGAAGTGCCTTTCCTAAAACAATAAACAGTATTTATCTAAAACTATCAGCAAACATCATCTGCAATGTGGATAAACTAGATGAATTCCCAATAAATCAGGAGTGAAATGAGGATGCCCATTATTACCTCTATTATTTAAACATTGTACTAGAAACACTAGCAGTAGCAATTAGAGAAGAAAACAAAATTAAAGGTATTAAAATTGACAATGAGGAGACCAAACTATCACTCTTTATGTATGATAGGATGGTCTACTTAAAGAATCCTAGAGAATCAACTAAAAAGTGAGTGGAAATAATCAACAACTTTAGCAAAGTTGCAGGATACAAAATAAACCCACATAAATCATAAGTATCTCTATATATCTCCAACCTTATTTACTTATTTAGTGCCATACCCATTGAAGTACCAAAAAACTTTTTTACTGAATTAGAAAAAAACATAACAAAGTTCATTTGGAAGAACAAAAGATCAAGTATATCCAGGGAAATCATGAAAAAAAAAATACAAAGGAAGGAGGACTTGCAGTCCCAGATCTCATACTATACTATAAAGTAGTGGCCATCAAAACAATTTGGTACTGGCTAAGAGACAGAAAGGAGGATCAGTGGAATAGACTTGGGGTAAATGACCTTAGCAAGACAGTCTATGATAAGCCCAAAGATCCCAGTTTTGGGGACCAAAACCCACTATTTGATAAAAACTGCTGGGGAAATTGGAAGACAGTATGGGAGAGATTGGGTTTGGATCAACGTCTCACACCCTACACCAAGATAAACTCAGAATGGGTGAATGACCTGAACATAAAGAAGGAAACTGTAAGTAAATTAGGTGAACACAGAATAGTATACATATCAGATCTTTGGGAAAGGAAAGATTTTAAAACCAAGCAAGAGTTAGAAAAAAATCACAAAATATAAAATCAATAATTTTGATTACATCAAATTAAAAAGGTTTTGTACAAACAAAACCAATGCAATCAAAATTAGAAGGGAAGCAACAAATTGGGAAACAATCTTCATAACAAAAACCTCTGACAAAGGTCTAATTACTCAAATTTATAAAGAGCTAAATCAATTGTACAAAAATTCAAGCCATTCTTCAATTGATAAATGGGCAAGGGACATGAATAGGCAATTTTCAGATAAAAAAATCAAAACTATTAATAAGCACATGAAAAAGTGTTCTGAATCTCTTGTAATCAGAGAGATGCAAATCAAAACAACTCTGAGGTATCACTTCATACCTAGCAGATTGGCTAACATGACAACAATGAATGCTGGAGGGGATGTGGCAAAGTTGGAACATCAATTCATTGCTGGTGGAGTTGTGAATTGATCCAGCCATTCTGGAGGGCAATTTGGAACTATGCCCAAAGGGCTTTAAAAGACTGTTTGCCCTTTGATCCAGTCATAGCACTGCTGGGTTTATAACCCAAAAAGATAAGAAGGAAAAAGACCTGTACAAAAATATTCATAGCTGAGCTCTTTGTGATGGAAAATGAGGGGATGCCCTTCAATTGGGGAATGGCTGAACAAATTGTGGAATATTATGGTGATGGAATACTACTGTGCTCAAAGTAATAATAAAGTGGAGAAATTCCATGTGATCTGGAACCTCCAGGAATTGATGAGAGGAGCAGAACCAGGAGAACATTGAACACATAAACTGATACACTGAGGTACAATCAAATGTAATGGACTTCTCCATTAGTGGCAATGCTGTGATCCTGAACAACTTGGAGGGATTTATGAAAAAGAACACTATCCATATTCAAAGGAAAAAGTTTGGAAGTAGAAACACAGAAGAAAAACAACTGCTTGATTACATGGGTCAAGGGGGATATGATTGGGGATATAGACAGTAAAGGAACATCCTAGTGCAAACATCAACATGGAAATAGGTTCTGATCAAGGACACATGTAAAACACAGTGGAATTACACGTCGACTATGAGTAGGAGTAGGGGAGGTGAGGGAAACAATATGATTCTTTTAACCAAGGAATAATGTTCTACGTTGACTAATTAAATAAAAATTTCAAAACAAGAGGGGGGGGAGAAAGGGGGCTTTAGCTCAGTATAAAAATAACTGAGATTCTAAGTGGAGCCATAGCAGGGTAGATTGACATACCTTTTATGGTAGCAAAAATAATGATGATTTGATTTTGGATCTCTGGAAAAATATTAGGGAGAATATGCATATGGAAGTAGGACAAATGTGTAGTCCCCATTTCTGCCTGATGATCAAGGCAGAAACTGGTGGAATCTTGAATCAGTGAGAAGTGGGACTTTTTTGAGGTATACTTAACTAGTTCATTTCTTCGGAGGATACCTTCTATTGCTGATTATCTCCTCAAAGGTGGTGTCAGGTTGCTTGAGAAATCAAGCAGGAGTGTGATACAGCCTTGTGTCCTGCTATTCTTTAAAGAATAAATTTCAGTTAAACTGAAGTAGTTATAGTTCTTCATCTCTTCTTTCCTTTATCCATCTGTGTGCCCTTCAGGATCACACATTTCTGTGAGAGGTTTCCCCTGCCTTATTTGCTTTTGTATCATACTTTTTTTTTTAAATTCTTCCTATAAAAACACAAGTGAGAGGATCTGCTTCATGTGGACATTTAATTCTTAGCACCTTGGACAGTATCTTCATTTAGCAGAATGGAGGTGGAAGAGGAAAAAAGGGAGAGATAAAGGGAGAGATAGAGGGAGAGAGGGAGAGGAGAGGAGACAGGATGAAAGGAGGGAGAGAACAAAAACAAGAGCAAAAGAGAAAGAGGGGGTTAAATACAGGAGGTACAGTTAATTGGTGTAATAAAGCATAGAACTCTGAAAATTCATTCAGAAAGACCTGAGTTTAAATCCATCATCATTCACTAAATAGCTATGTGACCCCATGCAAATCGTTGAAGTTCTATCTGCCTTAGTTTCCTTATCTGTAAAATGAGGATAATTATAGCACCTACTTCCTAAAGTTGTTGTATGGTTCAAATATGATAATATTTTAAGGGCTTTGTAAACCTTAAAATTCTGTGTTTTTGCCATTATTATCATGAAGTGCGCTATCTCAGGAAGTGATGCCCATCCCCTTTTATAAGGGTTCAAGCAGATGACCACATGTCAGAGATTTCTTAGCAGAGATTTCTGTTCATAAACAAATTGGACTAGTGATAACAGTAAATATGATACTGCATAGACATTTGCCAAAACTTGACATCCCTTTGCACATCCCAGCCATCCTGCGAGCTAAGTTCTCAGGGTCTTATTACCTGCCATTTTAAGCATGAGGAAACAGACTTGGAGAGCTTAAATACTTAGCCAAAATCTCACAACTAGTATGTGTTAAAGGCCATTTTTGAGTCCAGGACTTGCTCACTCCAGTTCCAATACTCTCCTCACATAGCCTTGCTGCCTCTCTAAAGACCTGCTGATATCCCTGGTAAGTCTGAGATACTGTTTGAATTGACAATAGCCGTTTTAACATTCTCATTTTCCGGATGAGAAAAGGTAAATATCACAAAGGGAGAGTGACTATCTATATGCAGACCTCCCTTCCTATGATTAAGCAGAAACTTTCTCCTTAGAACCCATTCCTATTTTTTTTTCTTTTCTATTTTCTTTTTTGATAGCTTTATCTTCTCTCTTAGAATAATTACTAGGAATTGGTTCCAAGGCAGAAGAGCTATAAGGGTTAGTAAGTTGAGGTTAAGTGACTTGTGCAGGGTCACACAACTAAGAAGTGTCTGAGGCCAGATTTGAACATTAAACTGTCCATCTCCACATCTAGCTTTCTATCCATTGAGCCACCTAGCCATACCACCAGTGTTCTTTCTATGAAATTACTAAATTTCTGCAAAGATTTCCTTCTCCCCAGTATTTTCAGCTACCCCAACCCCAAAGAACCTATCTTTATGCCTGTCTAGGAAAGGTATAGGATCTACTTTCACCTCTACTCTCTCCTTGCCTCCCCATCAGAATACTAAAGAAGATTATCTCTAGCCAATACACTGAGATCTCTGGGGCAAATCTAGCCAGACAAGCTGATCTCTCCATTGAATGTCTAAGTGGCTTACCTCTGAGAAGAGTCATATAACCACAAGTTGTTTCTCCAAAGTTGATCTGCTCCTGGGAAATAAAAGTCTCATAATTTCAATAAAATACCTGTCAGCTTCCTGTCACCTTCCCAAGCGGCTGTTCCGAAGCACTTTTATTTATTTGTGAAAAAACCACCCTTCTTCTATTTCTCTTCAGAGAATTGCTAGAGAAAGGAGGAGAACAAGGAATAGGACAGGATGCTGTTCTTAAATGCAGAGAGACAGAAAGCTATAGCTTTGGCTATAGTTTCACAAGAGGCTTCATGTAATGACTTTGGAGATTCAGAAATGTTTGGTTGGTGTTTAGACTATACTATTATATGTATAAGAGTTGTAGAGGGATGTATGATGGAGGGAGAATGGGAGGACTAGGGAAGATTTTCTTTTTTTTATTTTTTTATAGTATTTTATTTGGTCATTTCCATGCATTTTTCATTAAAGACAAAGATCATTTTCTTTTCCTCCCTCCCACCCCCCGTGGCCGACGCGTGATTCCACTGGTATCATATGTGTTCTTGACTTGAACCCATTGCCATGTTGTTAGTATTTGCATCAGAGTGTTCGCTCAGAGTCTTTCCTCTGTCATGTTAGGGAAGATTTTCTTGTGGCAAAGCAGAAGTCTGACATTTCCAGGGTGCCTATCCCCATACCTCTTTGTTCCTATAGAATGTATGTGACTATCTCGCTATGGTTCATTATAGGCTGTGCTGTGAACCATCCAGGGTTTTGGACACAGAATAAGGAAGGAAGAGACACTAAGAAGCTGAGTGACCTCACACAAGTCGTTTACTCTTTCTGTGCCTTAGTTTCCACATCTGTACAAGAAGGAATAATAGAGTGCTTGGGAAACCTTTAAGAGCTCCTTCTATATCTACTGTGCTTCAGGGATGGTGGTGCTGGTGATCAGTCAGGAAGGACCATCAAGTTCTAACTTTTGCTTTCCCATAGTCAAGGACACAGCATCTGGACAATAGCAATGCTGGCTGCCTGGGGGCTCTGTCACAAGCTATTTATTTCTTCCTAAATTGGAGAGTGAGGGCAATGTAGGAGTAGAAGGTGATTTTCTGTCATTATAAAGCTTTTCCAACTCAGCTAATTACATTACACCTTCAAATGTCGAAGCAAAATACTGTTCCCTGCATGAGTGGATCACTAATCAAGCATCCTATTATTCATATGCTTGGTTTGGCTTGGATGTGATTGTTCCTTGCAGCTATCATCCATGGGTAGAAAGGTGGCAGTTCTATGGAGAAGCAGCTCTGGCAAAATGGGACAAAGGGATGGACCCAGAATTCACTTGCTTTTCCATGTTGTCCTATTCTTTGTCACACTTAGGACCACTGGATCATATGTCATAGACCATGTCATAGATCATACTGGAATGTCTGTATGAAGAGATCCAGCTTCCTCTCCATCTTTTTAAGGAGAAAGCTGTGGCTTAGAGAAGTTTAGGGACTTAACCAGGGTCACATAGTGTAGGAATGTAAGTAAAAGATTGTTTTTAAGAGGAAAGGAGGAGAATTTGGATACAAGCCCTGGAAGGAAGGATTCTGGAAGGAGAGGAGGATCTTGGGATTTGACTGGTTTTAATTGTCACTCCTGACTCTGGCTTTCCACTGAGCTGGAAGGAGAATCTTTGCTCTAGCATTCCCCCCAAAATCCTGATCTTGTGGAAAGGTTTGGATATTCCTAGGTGGGAGATCTGCCTTGGAGGAGACCTGCTTTTCTCGGGAGTACTGAGATTCACCTGTCTGAGAGCTACCAACCAAAGACCACTTGGCTAAGGTAATTCCAAGAGTTTGTCACCTGCGACTCTGGGTTACCTAGGAAGCCAGGCTTGAGAGGGAATTCAGGCTACCTCTTTAGTCTTCTTACACACAGTCTGGGTAGTTAGGTTAGCAGATAGTCAGATAGCATTTTGGGGTTTTAGGTAAGAGCAGGGAGTGGATAGGCAGGAACTCTCGCAAGATGCACAGAAGGTGCATCCGAGTTTAGATCTGTAGTTTAGGACCCTTCCCAACTCTTCCTTTTTACCCACATTATCTAAATAAAGTTGGTTTCCAAAGCCCAAGGGTCTGTGCTTTGCTGGCCCTGGGGAGGTCCCTAGGTGGGTATTTCTCATCTCCCATTCATCTAGGACTTTCCCAAACAATCTGCCTCTTTTTGGAGGAAAGATTTTATTTCAATAGTAAGAAAGAGAGCCAAGGATGGAGTTCAGGCCCTGTGACTCCAGATAGAAATTCTATTGCTACTGTACCAAGATGCATAACTTGAGCTTTACAACCACCCTGTCGTAGATGTTGCAAAGATTATTATCCCTTTTTACAGGGGAGAAAACTGAGATTCAGAGAAAGGAAGTCAAAGCAAAAGCTACCAATCCCCACAGGCAGGAGATTCCTGACTTAAAGGCCAAAATGTTCTACCTTCCATCCCTTAATCTCTCAAAGGCCTTCTTGGTTGCTGTCATGAAATGAAGTACTTACTGAGCAATGAGCCCCTAAGCTTGGGAACATGGCTATTTGGAGGGCCCTAATGATATGCAACTGAAAGGCCCAATGTTCTTCTTCAGAGCGTGCCCAGGAAACCCTGGACCTGGCTGTGAGGCATCAGATCTTGCCTAGAAGTGAGTGGGCAAAATAGGAAGAGGACAAATTATACCTCCAAGCACATTTGCAGGAAAGAAAGGTGAGAGAAGAAAGGGCTAAGAATTGCCATGTCAGAAGAACCTCTCGATATGTTGGTCCTCAAAACATTTGTAATAAGTGTGGTTGTGCACCGCAGGAGAGTAGCTAGCCATTTGTAACTCATGCCCTACCAATTGATTTAATTTCACTAAATGTCTATCATAGGAGAAAATCAGCAAAGAGGTGAAGAGAAGGACTTTGATGGGCTGGAACTGAGTAACACTCCAAAGGCAACATGGCGCCAAATTGCTCTCTCCTTTTTGGCTGGGTTTGAATGAGGATGATGCACTGCTGTTAACCTCATTCCTGTTTGGTCGTTATATGGCTTCAAAGCCAAATAAAGGATGCCTTTGCCAATTGTCCCCATTCTGTCTAGTCTTTTCTGCTCCCAGAAGAAAAAGTGTTGGATCAAGAAGGATCTTGTGAGGTCTGACAGGTCAGAGCAGCAGCGGTGCAGTTCTGGGAGGCTATTGCAGAGTTTTCTGGCATAGTAGACCAGGCTGGTGAGGCACCAACGTACATCTGTATCACAACCCTTGGGAGGACCTGGCCCAGGTAAGCTAGCAGGGAGCAATTAGCCCAGTGGTAGGTTGCTTTTGAAAGGGAACTTGGTGGGCAGAGTGCCTTAGAGCAACCACCTTAACTTGGAGCCTACTGCTCCCAAAGACCCAGTGATGAAGGGAAGAAAGAGGCTGCTACTGGGAGAAATGCTTTCTCACTTCTGCTCTTATGACATCTTCTTAGTAAATATGCCTTTGGAAAACCTGGTGGATGTTAACTAGTTAGATGAAACTGGGAACACCCAATACAGGAGAGATAGGAAACTGTAGAGGATATTGGGAAGAGCACACTGGAATTGAGGTTTGAGTTCAGAGTCTTGGAAAGAAACCTTACAGACCATCAGAGGCATCTGTAGAGCCCTGAGGGAAATCCTTTGTCCAGCTCTGGCCATGAGGAATGGAAGTTGGGATAAGAACAGAAAGAGTTAATATAGGCTACACAGTCACTTAAACAATTCAAATCTATCTATTTTCATCTGGTATTATGTCCTCCGGTCCCTGCTGAGGGAATCCAGAAAAATATTTTTGGATTCATTTTACAGATGAAAACTGAGGCCACAGAGATATATGATCTAAGGCTCAGATTGCAATGGAGCCTTTAGAAGTAGTTATTCTGGGTCTTCTTGTTTTCTACTCTTAGGCTTCCACAGACTCTTAGGAGTTTTATTTGCTTTTGTCAGGACTCCAGAACAGTTTTAAAAGAAAACACAGATCAGACCTTAGAATATCAGTGAATCACATTTTCCTGACTCATGAGAAAACCTCCTATGGTTGCAATGGAGGAGGGATACTGAAGACAGAAGAAGAGATAAGGAGGAAGGTGGGGGTGAGCATGAGGTTCTCTTAGAACTAGAGACAAAACCTGGGCACAGATGCAATTAGGTTATGCTTTGACAAACCACACTGGGAATCGGGTGTAATTTGAAGTTCTGACTCTGATTTTAGCTTGGCCATTAATTTACATTAACAGGGAGTTTGGTTACTAAATCTCCCTATGATCAAGGTCAAATGCTGAGCATCTTTGGTCCTTATTTCTTCCACTGCAGGAAGAGTGGATTATTTTAGATGATTTTAAAGATTCTTTCCTGATCTCACTTTTTAGGTACTCAATAATCTCTTGTTTGTTTGCTGGGTACTGTATTTCATTCATTCATTCATTTATTTATTTTTAAGATTTATTTATTTATTTAGTCAACTTAGAACATTATTCCTTGGTTACAAGAATCATGTTCTTTCCCTCCCTTCCCTCCTCCCACCCTTCCTTTAGACAGTGTGCAATTCCACTGGGTATTACATGTGACCTTGATCAAAACCCATTTCCATGTTGTTGATGTTTGCACTAGGATGTTCCTTTAGTGTCTATATCCCCAATCATATCCCCCTCAACCCATGTAATCAAGCAGTTGTTTTTTTCTTCTGTGTTTCTACTCCCACAGTTCTTTCTCTGATGTGGATAGTGTTCTTTCTAGTAGATCCCTTTGAGTTGTTTAGGATCACTGCATTGACACTAATGGAGAAGTCCATTACCTTCGATTGTACCACAGTGTATCAGTATCTGTGTACAATGTTTTCCTGGTTCTGCTCCTCTCACTCTGCATCACTTCCTGGAGGTTGTTCCAGTCTCCATGGAATTCCTCCACTTTAATATTCCTTTGAGCACAATAGTATCTCATCACCAACTGATACCACAATGTGTTCAGCCATTCCCCAATCGAAGGGCATCCCTTCATTTCCCAATTTTTTGCCACCTCAAAGAGTGCAGCTATGAATATTCTTGTAAAAGTCTTTTTCCTTATTATCTCTTTGGGGTATAAACCCAGCAGTGCTATGGCTATATCAAAGGGCAGACAGTCGTTTATCGCCCTTTGGGCATAGTTCCAAATTGCCCTCCAGAATGGTTGGATCAATTCACAACTCCACCAGCAATGAATTATTGTCCCCACTTTGCCACATCCCCTGCCTCATTCATTACTTTCCATAGCTGTCATGTTAGCCAATCTGCTTGATGTGAGGTGATACCTCAGAGTTTTTTTGATTTGCCTCTCTCTGATTACAAGAGATTCAGAACACTTTTTCATGTGCTTATTAATAGTTTTGATTTCTTTATCTGAGAACTGCCTATTCATGTCCCTTGCCCATTTATCAATTGAAGAATGGCTTGAATTTTTGTACAATTGATTTAGCTCTTTATAAATTTGAGTAATTGGACCTTTGTCAGAGGTTTTTGTTATGAAGATTGTTTCCCAATTTGTTGCTTCCTTTCTAATTTTGGTACTATTTGTTTTCTTTGTACAAAACCTTTTTAATTTGATGTAATCAAAATTATTTATTTTATTTTATATTTTGTGATTTTTTTCTAGCTCTTGCTTGGTTTGAAAACCTTTCCTTTCTCAAAGATCTGATATGTATACTATTCTGTGTTCACCTAATTTACTTATAGTTTCAATTGTAAATCTTAAAATTTCACAGACTTATGAATGTTAAAACTTTTACTTCACATTGAGGAATCCTCCAATTCCCTACTTGAAATAATTCCCTACCAGATAGTGAGAACTCTACTTGAATGTGAAAACTCCTTGCTTTGGGAGTTTCCCTACTCCACCCCTACTTAAGACTGCTTTAGGGCAGAAAACTCCTTGCTAAACAATGAAAGTACTTGAAAACCATACTTATAAAGGAAAGGAGTTCTTTGAGCCATGCCTGTTTTTGGAATTGATACAATTGGATGCTAGGTGGGGCAACCTGTAAACTACTTAGACCTAAAAGGTGAAAACTTATTCAGAGGTTTTCTCTTAATGAAATTAGTCGACACAGCAGCATTTTTTTCTGACTTACTAAAGAGATTCATCTACTCAGCTGTATATTCAAAATGGGCTGCCTTTTGGAAAACATCTACAGTGATTGGTAGATGGAAGAACTTAGGGGAGGTGACATAGGAGATTTTGCCCTTAAAAATAAGAGCTCAGAGAAGAGCTAAAAAGTCATTCTGAAACATTCAGATGGAGGAGGGAGCTGGTGAAAGCAGCTGAGATGATGCTGGCCTGGTATCACTAGAATCCGTGCTTAGGCAGACCTTGTGGTGAGTGTTACAAGACTGACTGACTGATCTCTCTCTCTTAAGACTCAGGTCTAGGCCATGTTGGCTTAAGGCCCTTCATACTTATTTCCTTTTTCTCTCTTTCTCTCTTTCCTTTAATTCCACATTTGTATTAATTAAAATCTCTATAAAACCCAGTTGACTTGGGTATTTGAATAATTGGGAATATTTCCCTGGCGACCACCTTATATTTGATTTAAAAACCAAGGCACTGTAGTGAAACATATTTTATGTGGTCAAATTTACTCACCCTCTCTTATATCTATCACAATTTATATCTTCCACCATTTTAACTCACTACAGTTTATGGGCTTCACTATTTTAAATCTCACACATTCTTTATATTCAAGTCATTCACCATTCTGAGTTTATCTTGGTGTAGGGTGTGAGATGTTGATCCAAACCCAATCTCTCCCATATTATTTTCCAACTTTCCCAGCAGTTTTTTTTTTTTTTATCAAATAGTGGATTTTGGTCCCAATAGCCGGGACCTTTGGGCTTATCACAGACTGTCTTGCTGAGGTAACTTACCCCAAGTCTATTCCACTGATCCTCCTTTATGTCTCTTAGCCAGTACCAAACTGTTTTGATGACCACTGCTTTATAGTATAGTTTCAGATCTGGGACTGCAAGGCCTCCTTCCTTCACATTTTTTTTTTATGATTTCCCCAGATATCCTTGATCTTTTGTTCTTCCAAATGAACTTTGTTTTGTTTTTTTCTAATTCAGTAAAAAAGGTTTTTGGTAGTTCAATGGGTATGGCACTAAATAAGTGAATTAATTTGGGTAGGATTGTCATTTTTATTATGTTAGTTCATCCTATCCATGAACAATCAATGTTTTTCCAATTATTTAGATCTAGTTTTAATTGTGTGGAGAGTGTTTTGTAGTTGTGTTCATATAGTTCCTGTGTTTGTCTCAGCAGATAGATTTCTAAGTATTTTATATTGTCTAGGGTGATTTTAAATAAATTTCTCTTTCTAATTCTATAATTTCCATTCTTAAGACCCCTCCTAGGTCAGATTCATCTGTGGCAGAAAAGTACTCCAACACCTCTAGTTCTAGATGGTAAATGTTTTAAAATTTTAGATTTGATGTTCACATTCCATGTTCTGAGACCACATATATCTTTGACATCCTGTTTTATGTCCTAAAGTCCCTTCCATATTTGATCTCCTTTATGCTAAGTCCATTTATAGTTATGGTACTCGATGTTCCATATTGAAAGGTTGCTTGTAATTCTAATATTCTAAGTTCTATGACATAGGGTCTATTTCAGTTCTGGCACTGTGAATTCTCTGTTCTAAGACCCCTTCCACCTCTGATATTCTCTGTTTTAAGGCTCTCCCATCACAGCATTTGAGCTGTTAAGTTATCTGTCCTGATATAAACTGTTGATGACTTTTTCTTTATCCTTTAAAAAATCTTACAAGCAGACTGGCTTTCTCCTTCACTACCATCTCCATTCGGGGAAGTCATGTGGTAATCCTTTATAGACTCAAAAACATAAAAGGTCTAAGATCAATCAGATCTTACCTCTTTCCTTTCCATGCAATTTCTCTTTTTAAAGGATAATTCTGGACATAGGAATTGGGAAGAGAAAATATTACCTAATTATTATGGCATCACATAGAATTGTCACAGGTAGATAAGTTCAGGGAGAAATTAGTAGACAAGATGAAGCATAAAGGGAGGACAGGGCAATAAGGCTAGGGACACTAGTTAAACCCAGATAATTATGTTCTTTGCACAGCATACTGGAGATTTTAGAGTAAGGGAGTGACACTCCAATGAATATGGAAATTTTTATTGACAGCTGGGTAGACAATAGTGGGGTAAGAGCAAATAATAGAGTCAGGGAAATAAGTTAGGAAACCCTGAAAATAGTCACACTAAGAGGTGGGGAGGGCTTGAAGTAGACTACTGTCCATATACCTGGAGAGGAACAGAGAGAGATGTTATGGATGTATAGAATTTTGAGGACCTGGTAACATATTCTTGAAGTGGAGGTAGGATCAAGATGGCACAGTAAAGCCAGAGACCTCAAAAGGAATTCTGAAGTGGAAGAGCCAGGAAAAGGAAGTGATGAAATAATTTTCCTGGCTCAAGTCAAATTAGAAGGTCACTAGGAAAAGTCTGACTTGCCAGAGTAAGAGTAGAACACAGATGAGTACAGGACAAACTTTCACAAGCCTTTCCCTAGCAACTCAAGGACAGGCCTTGAAGGTATCAAAACTGTAGCTACAGCTTTTGGAGCTCCCAGCCTTCAGAGGGTACAGGGGTTAGATAACTGGCCAGAAGGAGATTACAAGGGTCCCTTGGCTGGTACTTGGGATAGGGCCCTGATATATTGCCTGTAGTTCCTTCGCATAATCCCAGGGAGAAGAGGAGCCCTAGCAAGAGTGGGGACCATCATCACAGTTCCAGGGCAGTCACTCACAGACCAGAGAATAGGCCAGGAGAGCAGTGATCACACCTCAATTTAGATCATAATACCTTAAAAGAAGTAGAAATTTATAAAAGACTCAGAACTATCTTTGAAAACAGCAGCACAACTAGTATGGAAAATTAAAAGAGTGCTCCCTCTAGCCTACAAACAGAACTGAATTTTAATAGTAAGTTAAAAATCAAGTAATAGGCTGGAAAATGAGGAAACAACAGCAAAGAACCTGACTATAGAAATTTACTATGGTGAGAGGGATAACTAAAACATAAACTCAGAAGACAAAAACACCAAAACAGCTACATGCAGAGACTTAAAGAAAAATGTGAGTTGATCTCAGATCCAAAGAGAATTATTGGAAGAGCTCAAAAGGGATTTTTAAAAAAATCAAATAAAAGAGGTAGAGACAAAATTGGGGAATAAGTGAGAGAGTGGTGCAAGAAAATAATTTGAGAGATATTATAACATACCTATCAGAGTGGTTAAACAATAAATGTTGGAGGAGGAGTGAAAAAAATAGGGACACTAGTACATTCTTGGTGGAACTGTGAATGGATCCAAACATTTCAGAGATCAATTTGGAATTATACTCAAAGCCAATAAAACTAGATATACTTTTTGATCCAGTATCAGCAGTACTGGGCTTATTTACAAAGGTGATAGAGAAAAAAATCAAATGTATCACATTGTTTAATGTATTATATTGTGTCATACATTTAAAAATTATATTAACTAAAAAAATGGGAAATCAATTTAAGTAAACAAGAAACAGAGACACTATCGCATGGTAAAAGGTAACAGAATACAAAGCATTATCAATACTAAACATGTATGTACCAAATGCTAGAGCATCTGATTTTTTAGAGGGAAAGCTAAATATAAATTTCCTAGGCTAATAGAGGAAGAAATAAAATGTTTAAATTACCGATTTTAAAAAAAGAAATTGAACAGGATAAAAAACAACTTCCTAAGAAAAAAGCATTAGGAACACATGGATTTATAATAGAATTTTACCATCCTTTTAAAGATCATCTAATTTCAATGTCTAACATTATTTAGAACAATTGGTAAAGGATAAGATAAGATAGAATTCTATACCCCACTGAGTATACTTGTTTTACCCTCTCTGAGCCACTTATGTAGAGAATAAAGTTCAAGCACTGACCATCACCACCCTTATCTTCCCCTTTCTATAATGATTTTTCATGCCTCTTTATGTTATATAATCTACCCCATTCTATCTCTCCCTTCCCTTTTCTCTCAGTTCAACCCTATCTTTCATCCCTTTATTGATTTTTATATATCAGTTTATGCATATATATATATAATGCATACATATCATCCCATATCATCACATTTATGTATACATCATCATATATATCATATCATCATAATCAGCTTACTTCTCCACCCCCTTTCTGAGTAAATTCCTTTTATCTTCTCTACTACTAAGAGTAATTTTTTGAGAATTATAGAAATCCTCTTTCCATGTAGACATATAAACATTTTTACATTAATGAGTCCCTTTAATTTTCTCTTTCTTATTTACCTTTTTGGACTTCTCATATGTTTCATGTTTGGACTTCAGATTTTTTGTTTGGATCTCTCTTATTCCTCAGGAATGCTATGAAATGTTACATCTTACTCAATGTTCATTTTTTTTTCTCCTGAAATAATATACTCACTTTTGCTGAAGAGGTGACTGGGTTGTAAACCCAAATCTTTTGCCTTCCTGAATATCATATTCTATGCCTTTTGATCCTTCAATGTAGAAGTCACTAGGTCCTGTTTGGTCCTGATTGTAGTGCCATGGTATTAGAATGGTTTCTTTCTGGTTGTTTGAAATTTTTTCCCTTGGCTATTATATTACTGGAAGTTGTCATTTGAGGATTCCTTTCTGGAGGTGATCTGTGAATTCTTTCAATTTCAATTTTCTTTGCTTATTCAAGGATCTCTGGGCACTTATTGTTGATAATTTCTTGTATTATGTCTATGGTTTTTTTCTTGATCATGGTTTTCAGGTAGTCCAATATTTCTCAAATTGTCTTGCCTAGCTCTATTTTCTAGGTAAATTTTTTTCCCAATAAGGTATTTCATATTTTCCTCTATTTTTATATTTCTTTGGTTCTGCTTTATTGTTTCTTGATTTCTCATGAAATCATTAGTTTCTAGATGGTCAATTCTGATTTTTAAGACCTGATTTTCTGCTGTCAATTTTTGGTTCTCCTTTTCCAATTGGCCCATTTCTCCTTGCATTGCTTTTATTTCTCTTCTCAGTTTTCCTCTGCCTCTCTTAATTGGTTTTCAAAGTCTTTTTTGAGTTCTTCCAGAATCTGTGTTCAATATATGTTTTTCTTTTGGACTTTTCATATGCTTTTGTTGCTTTCACTGTCCTCTTCTATCTCTGTACCTTGCTTTTTGTCCCCATTAAAATTGTTTAAAGTTAGGTGTATTTTTTGTTGTTTGCTCATTTTTCCTATCTAATTATAGGTAGGAATGATGAGGGAATGATGTGATAATCTGAGAACTGAGAGCTCTGAGAGTCCCTCCCCCTGATGATTCAATTGACCCATGAGATGCTGATAGCTTAAAGACTTGCCTAAGACTTAGGTGTAAGCTATCTCACTGATTTTGATTAGGTCAGGGACTAATCAAATTCTAGCCTCAGAATTATTCTCAAGTTTTTAGTCTCACTGTGTACTTGATCCGGTCAGGCACACCCTTGATTGTTTTGTCTTGGACTTCTGCCCTGAGCTTTGGCAAAAAGATAAGCACTTAGTTTTTAGTACTACCATCCACCCCAAAGTGTGAATTAATTCATTGTTCCAAGCCCACACTAGAATTCCCTGGGCTGAGGCTCTGAACTTCTCCACAGGTTTGAAATTTCAAGGGGTATGGGTTACGTGTACCACTATTTGCCCAGGCAGGATCTCAGGGTATGGATGTTGGCTTGAATATGGGTTCCTGAAACTCAGACAGCAGATGTGGAGTGGAGGGTGTGTCGCTTGCTCTTGACTTGTTCTTCTCTCCTTGCTATAGCTTCTTACTAGCTCTGCTCTCAGCTAACCCCAGTGCCCCAGATGTTCTTTGCCTACTTTGGGGTTTTTTCCTATCTTTAATATTGTTTCACTCTGTCTCCTTATTGATTCACTCCTGAATTTGTTTTGTGGTGATATTTTAATATTGATTTGGAGAGGATTCTCATGGTGGAATAGAGCTGCTCTGAATTACTCTGCCATTTTGGTTCCACCTGCTTAGCACTTTCTATCAAACTTTCTTTTTTCTTTATGACTTTCAGGTAGTCCAGTAATTCTTTTAGTGTCTCTCCTGGATCTATTTTCCAGGTCAGTTATTTTTTTTTAATGAGTTATTTCATATTTTCTTTTTTCTCTTCTTTTTCATATTTTTTTCTTTTTTCTTTTGTTTTATTGTTTCCTGATGCTTATGAAATCATTAGCTTCTATTTGCATAATTCTACTTTTTAAAGCCTGAATTTCTTCCATGACCCCTTGATTCTTCTTTTCCATTTGGTCCATTTTAATTTTCATGGAATTCTTTTTTTTTCCACTGGATTTTTGAAACCTTTTTTTTTTAGAGTAGGTAAATTCTGTTTTTTAGAAAACTCTTTTCTTCATTGGATTTTTGTGCTTCTTTTTCACTTGGACAATTTGATTTTTAAGTTATTTTCTTTTTGCATTATTTTAATTTCTTTTCCCTATTTTCTCCCCATTGTTCCTCTGCTTCTCTAATATGATTTTTAAATTCCTTTTTTAGTTCTTCCAGAGCATGAGCCCATTTTTCTTTGAAGTTTTCCATGTAGCTGCTTTGATCTCACTATTAACTACTGAATCTGTGCCTTGCTCTTTAACTCTATAGAAGTTTTCTATGGTTAGGTGTTTCTTTTGCTTTTTTCTAATTGTCCAAGCCTTTTTTCCCTGTGGATTGGGAGTTCTGAAAAATGCTGATTCAATTTCCTCTGCTGATGGCTTGCAGGACTTAGAGCACTGTAAGTTATTTTGCCCTAGGGCTAGGAGCTTCATTGTAGACTTGAAAGGGCCAAGTACTACTAAATTTGGGGCCTCACCATGTTCTGGTGCCAGTGCTGATGACATTAAGAGGTAGGTGTGGGGTATTCTGCTGTTGGCTTAGGCAGGGTCCCAGAATCATAAAGTTGGTTTATGTCCAGGCTTGGAAACTGGTGCTATAGGTAGGGGGTGGTAGGTCAAAGTTCTTCTGTGTGTAGTTTCATTCTAGTTTCCCCTTATCCCATTAAAACTGATTACCTCTGCCTTCATTTCGAGTTGTTTTCCACATGAGAACTCTCTATCTTGTTGTTGGTTTTATGACTTCTATAGTTTTGAGGTGCTATTTTGCCGTTGGTTTGGGAATTGCTTCAGCTTTTGTTGCTACTAAGTCACTGTCTTGGCTATTCCCATTTTTTGTGGTTAGTTGTTTTTCAATCACATCTGACTCTTCATGATCCCTTTGCAGATTTTCTTGCAAAGATATTGAAGTAGTTTTCCATTTCCTTCTTCAGCTTATTTTTTCAGATGACAAAACTAAGACAAACAGAGTGAAATGACTTTCACAGGATCATACAGTTAGGGTCTGAAGCTAAATTTGAACTCTGGTCTTCCTGATTTCACACCTAACACTATCTACTGAACCACTTAGCTGCCAATAAAAGGTGATACCATAAACAAATTAAGGAAGCATGGAATAGGTTACTGTCAAACCTTTTGATAGTGAGTTTATGACCAAATAAGAGATACAGAGCATTAAAGGATGTAAAATGGATGGTTTCATTTATATTACATTTTTAAAATTGTACAAATAAAGCAATTGTAGCCAAGACTATAAAGAAAACAGAAAACTGGGGTGGGATAGGGGGAATTTACAGCATGTTTCTCAAATATATAGAAAACCGAATCAAATTTATTTTTAAAAAGAGCCATTCTTTGGTTGATAAATGATCAGACTATGAACTGACTGTTTTCAGAAAAAGAAATCAAAGGTAACCCTAGTAATATGATAAATATTCTTCCAAATCACTATTGATTCAAAAAATTTAAATGAAACTATCTCTGAAGTGCCACCTCATACCTATCCAATTGACTATTATGAAAGAAAAGGAAAATGACAAATATGGAAGGGAATATAGGATAATTGGGATAATAATGGAGTTGTGAACTGGTTCAACCATTCCAAAGAGAAATTTGGAACTATGCCCTAAAGGCTATAAAATCTTTTATACTCTTTGACCCATCAATGTTACTTCTATAACTATGTCCCCAAGATTTTTTTAAAATACAAGGACCTGGGTATATGAAAATATCTATAGCAATTCATTGGTGGAAAATTATTGGAAATTAAGAAAATGTTCATCAATTGGGGAATGGATGAAGAAATTTTGGTATGTGATTTTGATGGAATACTATTTCATTCTAAAAAATGATGAGCAGGATGACTTCAGAAAAACCTGGAGAAACTTATATGAACTAATGTAAAGAGAATTATCCAGAACCAGAAGAAAATTATATTTAGTCATGGCAATATTGTATGATCATCAGCTGTGAAAGACTTAGCTTTCCTTGCCAATATAATGATCTAAGACAGTTACAAACATTTTATGATGAAAATGTTATCCACGTTCAGAGAAAAAGCTGAAGGATTCTGAATGCTTATCAAAGCATGCTTTTTTAAAACTTTCTTTTGCTTTTGCTTTTTTTGGGGGAGGATCTGTTTTTTTCTTTCACAACATGGCTAATATGAAAATGTTTTTCATGACTTCACAAATATAGCATATATCAAATTCCTTGACTTTTCAGTGATGGAGGTTAATAAGGGAGGAAGAGAATTTAGAATTCAAAATTTTTTTAATTCATATTAAAAAGTGTTTTTACATGTAAGTGGAAAAATAAAATATTTTTTAAAAAGACCCGGAAAATCATTGGATATCACTAGAGAAGAGGAAGAGGATAGAAAAAGTCAAGGAGAGCTAAGACATGAACAAAACGAATGACTGGAAAACAGATCACTACGCAGAAATATGTAGAAAAATTTGGAGGATCATCAGGGATTAAGGAGGATGAGGATGAATTCAGTTTTGGAAATATCGAGTCTGAGAGGCCAGATAGGCATCAAGTAGATGTTCCTAGTAGGTCACTGTAGATATGGAGCTGGAGCCCCATCTTGAGGCTTGTAGTATTGATAGAGATTTGGGAATCATCTGCAAATATTTAGTAATTAACAATATAAGAGAGCCTGGCATTATCAAGAGAAAAAAATACAAGGATAGAAAAGGACTAAAGAGAACCCTGTGAGGAATAATCAAGTTTGGGGCATAGAAAATGAAAAGGAAACTACAGAAGAAAACTAAAAAGAAACAGACAAGTAGGAATATATGAGATAGTAGAATTGTGGATTGTGAGGGATTCTCTGATATATAAGGAGTCAAAGAATATGAATGAGGAATTTCCAGAAGAAAAAAATATTAATAACAATTTTGAATAAATGCTACAAATCAACAATAATCAGAGAATGCAAATTAAACATTTCTAAGGCTTCCACAAGGGTGCCAAAAGATGGAAATTGTCCATGTTGGATGAGTTGTAATAGGACAGGCACTCAGTGAACTCTCTGTGAAGCTGGGAATTCATCCAACCTCTTTAGAAAGCAATTTAGAACAAGGCACATGAGCAATAGGCCAGGCAACAGAGGCCATCCCTTTCTGGGGATCCTCACTTCCAGAATAGAAGCTTTGTAAAAGAAAAAGTATCCTCTCACTCTAAAGGCAGGTCAAGGAAATGGGTTCGTTTCTATGGGGCTTGTGGATGGTTTTGCAGGTAAATGTGAGATTCCTCTTACCTAACCTGTGGTGTAACCAGGGCTAAACTTAATGAATATCAGAAGTGCCTTTCAATGAGCCTTCAGTGTTTGCAGAGGAACCCTGCAGAGATAGCCATTTTCAGAAGCAGAGAATTAAAATTATTTTTCTGAAAGTGAGAACCGACTCAGTCCCAGAGCACTCAGGAATATATCAACCAAGGTTGAGGCAAGGACAATTTACAGCATCAGCAGAAAAATAACAAACTAAAACAACAGATTCCCTTTTTAGTGAAGGATTAGAAGTCATTTGCTAACTCCAAGTGGAGAGGGGAATCATTGATCATTCTTTAATTCATATATGTATATATTCATACATACATATATATGCACCTGTGCATGGATATAGATGTGCATACATTCAGCAAATGTTCTTCAGCACCCTATGCAGTGCCATACCTGCCTTCATGAAATCTACAGTCTTAGAGGGCAATAGGACACCATCCCAGGGAACTGTAATACAGAATGTCACCAGATACATCACCAAGATCCCTGCTAGGCATACCTCTCTAATTGTATTATCCTGATAATATTATAGATGCATAATGAGCTATAGGAAAAAATAGAGTGAGGTTTTTGTAGTTTCCCACAATGGATGTCTTCAAGACTAGACTAGATGACTGCTTGTTAGGAATGGACAGTAGGGAGGTTTGTTGTTCAGCTATGGGTGGGGCTTGATGGCCCCAGAAGTCACTACCAGTTCTGAGATACAAGGATATCTGATTCAATACTTATCCTTAGAAAGCTATGGAAGAAAAGTGATTGACTTTCCCAGGAGACCCTGATGTGGATACTATACTGGATAACTAACATAAGATTTTAGGTTATGTTATCCATGTCACCCAACTAATAATCAGCAGGATTTGAACTTGGGTCCTTTAACTAAATTTAGGATTCTTTCCACTATATTATGTACTTTATGAGCAATTGAAGCAAATGCTTGTCACCACTGGTAGGAGGATTAAGAAAATTAGGAGGGTTTTTTCCCAGGAGATAGGGCCATAAGAGGATGATTGGGGGTGGGATTAATGGGGAACATGCAATGGAGAAAAGAAATGACCCATCTACAGGTGCAATTTTCCAGAAGCTCCCTCTGTATTGTCGAATTTTATTTGACTTGAATATATAATTGGATGGTTTAAATTGATGGTCACCAGGGATTTAACTTATAAATCCCAAATGAATTACTAAAGTAAAATGGAATTTATGGCAATTTATTTACAATAGAGTTAAGATATTAAGGAAGAGAGAATAGGTGAGAGAGAGAGGGAGAGAGAGTTCTGGTTTCCTTGGAGCCAGGTAGAAATTCTAAGCCCCAGCCAGGGGAAAGGAGTCTCAAGGTGATGGGCCTTTCTTGGAATTTCACACCTCCAGAAATGCAAGAAAACTTAGTCAGCCTTTCACTCACCACAGTGACCATCTGAAAGGAAATCAGTCTGAGGTCTCCTGCATGAGCTCTTCCAGGGGTCCAATTCGACAGCCAAGTGACTTCACTCCAAGTCTGAGTGTCTGTCTCTAGTCCAACTCTGAGCAACTGAGTGACTCTGAGTGACTCTTCTTTATTCTTGATTCCCCTTGTGTACCTCTGTTTCCTGTATTTAAAGACCTTTTGCTCTTGTGTCACTTCCCCTAAAATTTTACATCTACCAATCACAGCAGACGTTCTTCTCCAGGACTACCCACTCTTTCACGCGTGGGTCACAGACCTCCCACTCAATGTATGAAATGGATGTTCATACCTTTTGTGGTTAGTTCATACCTTTTTGTGGTTAACATGGGTAAATCTACTTTAAATACTGAGTTTACACTTTTAGGGATAAAAATCTAAAAATAGACAGGGGATTACGATTTTATCTTCACTATCAAGGAAGAGCTAAGTACCTTCATTGTTACAATCAGGAGACAGACAAATCCAATCTTTACAGTATATTGGAAATTAAACCTCTGAATATACTCTCAGAAGTCCTTTCCTCCTTTGAAGTTCTACTGTTCATCTTTCCACCCAAAAATCTTCTATTGTTAAGTTCCCTAACTGTGAAAGGTGCCACCACCCTCCTCATCATCCAGGCTCACATCCAATGACTTCTTCAGCTTCTTACTCACACTCACACACTCTACTGAATCTTTTGTCAAATCCTGTTGTTCCTCCCTTGGTAGACTCTTTTGTACATGTTGCCTTCTCTGTACTGACTCAGTCACTCCCTCAGTTCAGATTTGAATTATTCCTCTCTTGGACTATTGTAATGGCCTCTTCATTGTTCTTTGTATCTCATTTCGATCTCTCCACTCCAATCTATTCCTTAACCAGCTGGCAGAATGAGCTTCCTCAAAAGCAAGACCAGACACCTCTTTGATAAATTTCAGTGGCTCCCTCTTACCTTGAATATCACATAAGAACTCATCTGTTTGGCTTTTAAAGCCTTATGCATTCTGAACCCTTGCTATCTTTCCAGCTTTCTTTCATGCACTCAGTGATTCACCTGCATTAATCTACTCACTGCCTCTTGAACAGGTCAATGCATGTCTCATAACCTATCTCCTCTCTCCAAGCTTTTGTCCTCACTGTGCCCCATGCCTGAGATTCCCCCCTTTCATCTCTGCCTCTTAGCTTCCATGACTTCCTTCAGTACAGTTCAAAGTCTACCTTCTCAAAGAAGACTTTTCTTCTACCACCCTACCACTAGCGCCTTCTCCTCTAATGTTATCTTGCATCTACTTGGTATCCATCCTCTATGTATCTTGTCTATGCATGGGTATGTATATAAATGTATACACACACATATGTCATTGGCCTCCACCCCTACCCCTAACCGAGCTCCCTGAGGGGAAAGGCTCTTTTGGTTTTTCCTACCTGTACTGAGTATAGTGCCTGGACACAGTTTGTACTAAGTGAGTGTTTGTTACTTGGCTGATTTACTGCTGTATCTCTTTAGTGCATGTGTGAGTCAGATCTCAGTTCTCTAGCACCACTCTGCTCTCTGCCACAAGGAAGGGCACAGGACGTCCTTAGCATCTTGGCCTTGGAGGCCAACTTATTTCCCATGCACAATTTTAATGGCACATCCATGCTAACCTCTTCTGATGACCAGCGGATGTTGTCCACCAGTAGACAAAGCTGGTTTTCCTCAGCTAGTGATGTTCCCCACGACAGAGTTCACCTTGGGCTTTCCATCAATCAGAGCTGGCCAACAATGAAATGCACTGCACCTGCCCACTAGGATGGCAATGTCTCATCATGGAAAACCTGCAGTAGGGACTGAATGAGCCTCTAGAATGCTTTTGTGGAGAGGAGGGGAGACAGACCCTTGCTCTGAATATCTGTGGAGACAGGACAGTCAGACGCCTCCGACTCTTCAGAGCACACTGAGATGCTGACGGGCTCAGGATGCCTGTAGCTCCATGAGAGAGCTCATAGTCAAGACTGCTGCTGCTGCTGCTGCGGGTGGTGGCAACGGCAATTCCATCAGCATGAAGAACAGAAGTCATTTCAAGCAGAGGAGAAAGTGCTTCAGGCTGAGCAAGTACTTAGTATGCAAATGATCATTCTACCCCAGGGCAGTCTCAGCTCTGCTCTGATTTGACCAAACTAGAGCCAGAGTGGTCCCAGTCACTTACATGAAAGGCAAGCTCTTACTAATTGTGTTTGGAACTCATGAAATTCAACTATTTGTTTTTCCCTTGTATGTATGTTATAGAGAGTGAGAGAGAGAGAGAGAGAGAGAGAGAGAGAGAGAGAGAGAGAGAGAGAGAGAGAGAGAGAGAGGGAGGGAGGGAGAGAGGGAGACAGAGGGAGAGGGAGAGAGGGAGACCGAGAGAGACAGAGAGAGACAGAGAGAGACAAAGACACAGAGAGAGACAGAGAGACAGAGACAGAGACAGAGACAGAGACAGAGAGAGATGGAGAGAAAGAGAGAGAGGGGGAGACAGAGAGACAGAGAGAGACAGAGAGAGATGGAGAGAAAGAGAGAGAGAGAGTGGGAGGGAGAGGGAGAGAAGGAGAGGAGAGAGAGATGGAAGGAGGGAAGGAGGGAGAAAAAGAGGGAAAGAGATGGAGATGGATGGCGGGAAGAAAAAGGAGAAAGAGAAAATAGAGGAGAGAGAAGAGAGAGTGAGAGAGAACAAGTATTTGGGGAAGGATGTCATTTGGGGTGAGGAAAGCAGAAGAATGGAGTTCCAATTGCAGCTCTCTTAATTCAATTCAATCTCAAGCATTTATTAAGGGTTTACTATTTGTCGGGAACTGTGCTAGGTTCTGAGGATACAAAGGAAAAAGGTGAAACAGGTCTTGTTCTTAGTGAGTACATATGGAGGTAATGAGAAGAAAACAATCTGTGCCCAAGTAAATAAATCTAATACCTGTACAGTGTAAATAAGCACATGACAATTTATAGGAGGGGGCAGGTGGGAGAGTATTCATGGGGAAGGTCTGAAAGAGTTCCCCTTAGGAGCTAGGCAAATGGGATTAAGACTCTTGCAATTTATAAGTGTTCCAGGCCAGATATGAGCTTGGAGAGATAAGACTTTCTGACTCAGACCCTATATTCTATCCACTTCACTACCTAGAGAGAAATGATGGGACCTGATCTGAGATAGTGGTGGTCTGCAGAAGGGATCAAATAGAAGTGAAGTGCTGGGGAAGCAGTTTTTCACTTTCTTGTAGCCTGGAAGTTCACTGCCCAGTGCTGTGCCCCTAGCTCCCGACTCCTCAAGGGACAGTGATATTTTCTCAGTAGGAGTCCTCCTTTGCACACTTGCCTCAGCTTCTGCTCCTCTGACTCACTGTCTTCACCATCTGGATCAAAAGGAGGAGGACAGTGACAAAAAGATCTTTTTTTTTTTTTATATAACTCATTGAAGACATTTATCAAATCCTAATGGAGAAGTAGTATGGCATGGTGGCTAGTGAATCTGCCTCACAATCATATGGACTTGGATTAAAATCCTGCCTCCACTGTATGCTAGCTGTGTGACCCTGAGAAAGTTCCTTAACCTCTCTGGGCCCCAGAAAAATCTCTAAGATGACAAGTTGAATAATAGCATTTCATCTTCATTGGATGGAGCATCAATGCTGGAATGCTCTATGAGTTACCATTTTTAGAGATCTTCAAGTTTTTTTTAAGTATTTTACATGTATTTTATCATCTAATCTTCACAGCAAACCTTGGAGGTAGGTGCTACTGTTATCTTCACTTACATAATAATAAATCAAGGCACAAAAAGGTCATGCCCGAGGTCATACAACACATGGTCAAGGCAGGATTTGAACACAGATCTTCCTGACTCCAAGCTCTACTCACTGTGTCACTGATCTTTCTATACTGACATCATCACACATGTAATCAGATGTTCCCCCCAAATCCAAACAATTCTACTTAACGTGAAATTGTTAGGGGTGCATGTTGTATTGAGAATGGGGGGTCATGAATATTGTTTTTCTAAATTGAGAGTGATAAAGCTTTAGTGAGTTTTAGACTCTCAAGAGAGACAGAGAGAATATATGTTTCAGGGTAACCAGAAAAGAAATAGATATTTTTTTGGCTGCAACATTTATTGCTTTGTTGTTAGAAATAAAATTAAATACCAAAAGAAATGTTCCTTAGCTGGTTAGATACACCTCCTTGCACTTTCATTACTGTCAGTTACCTTTGGGGGCTTTGCTGGAAGCAGCATCTAGGTCAGCACAGTTGTTTATACGTGTCCCCAAAGACCATTCCCAAGAGATGTCCTCTTGGGGTAGATGAGGCAAGGGGCAAAGGTTGAGGGACAGGAGTCTTCATAGGCTCTCTGCTCTCTATTTACCACTACTTACCAGGAACCTAGATTCATTTTAGCCTGTGACCTGGGATACTCAATGATTTATTATCTATTTAAGTATGTCAGATTCATGACTTCATCAATAGGGATACTGCCCTCATGGGTGCTTCGTGCAACCTATCCAGAGCTCCCATTCCTGTGCAATTCTTATTCATGTTTATCTATAAGTTCTCCCCAAGATGACATGCTAGGTATACTGGAGACCTTTTCTATGACTCTTATTTTGTTTGTTTAAACATTTCATGAGTATCTTTGGAACACTAGTGATGGTAATCTATCTATCTATCTATCTATCTATCTATCTATCTATCTATCTATCTATCTATCTATCTATCTATCTATCTGCCTGTCTGTCTATCTATCTATCTATCTATCTATCTATCTATCTATCTATCTATCTATCTATCTATCTATCTATCTATCTGCCTGTCTGTCTATCTATCTATCTATCTATCTATCTACCTATCTATCTATCTATCTGCCTGTCTGTCTATCTATCTATCTATCTATCTATCTACCTATCTTTCCATCTATCCATCTATGTATGTATTATGTATGTATGTATGTATGTATGTATCTATCTATCTATCTATCCATCTATCTATCTATCTATCTATCTATCTATCTATCTATCTATCCATCTATCTATCTGCCTATCTGTCTGTCTATCTATCTATCTATCTATCTATCTATCTATCTATCTATCTATCTATCTTTCCATCTATCCATCTATGTATGTATGTATGTATGTATGTATCTATCTATCTATCTATCTACCTATCTTTCCATCTATCTATCTATCTATCTATCTATCTATCCATCCATCTCTATCTATCTATCTATCTATCCATACATCCATCTGTCTCTCCATCTATTTGTCTGTCTGTCTCCATTCATCAATCAATTCATCTATCTATTTATCTATCTAACCAACTAACTAACTATCATCTATAACCAACAAGTGTCATGAAGAGATAATTGGTCATAAAAAAAATGAATTCTTGGTTCTGAAAGCAGCTTCATGAGGTTGAAAAAGCTATTCAATGTCCCAATTTTCTACTCCAGTTTACCTTCTTCCTCCTATTCGATGCTAGGACTAATTCATTGTCCAGTAAAGTGTCTGATCAAGCTATATAGCTAATAGACAAGCGCAATGAACATTCCATATAATTATAAGCCATAGTCTAGGCAAAAGAAAGGCTTCATTTATTTCCTTCCCTCTGCCCCATGTCAATTATTAGGTCAATCTCTTTTGGGTGATTAAGGAAGGACTTGTAGTATCCTGTAGCTTGATCTATCCATACATGCATCCATCCACCCATCTCGGAATCTATCTTCATCATCATGTCTATCTATTTGTCTCTTAGTTTGTTATCTATCAATCTATCCATCTGTCTATTCAATGATCATCTATTATCACCATCTTCTATTTTTCTGTTTATCCATTATTTATGTTTGTCTCTATTTCAAATATATTATCTATCATACAATCTCTGTCTTTCTCTGTTTCTCTTTCTCATCAATGTGATGAAGTCAAACTTCTGTGAAAAAGGCTATTGGGGGCAGCTATATGGCTTAGTAGGTTGAAAGCCAGACATACATATGGAAGGTCCTGGATTCAAATCTGGACTTAGACACTTCCTACCTGAATGACTATGGGTAAGTCACTTAACCTTCATTGTCTAGCCTTTACTGCTCTTCTGCTTTGGAACCAATGTGCAGTATTGATTCTAAGACAGAAGGTAGGGATTTTTTTAAAGGCTATTAATCTAAGTCAAAGTATTCCTTTCCCTTATCTTTTTCTCAGTTAAAGATGTAACAACAGCTCATTTGAATAGATCAGATTAAAACAAGTTTGTTGACTTGTAGTAACTCTTTGGCCTTTTGGTTTTATTTTAATTTTGAACTTTCCTTCAAAAATCTCATTGGATTTGGGTAAAAAAAGGAATAAAATATACAAATAGGAGGGTAAAATTTTTCTTAACTTCTAAGGAGATAAAAGAGTGAGTGATAAAGATTAAAAGAAAGAATCTTAGGACATATAGATGAAGAAAAAAGAGGGTAAGGGCTAAGACAAGGGAAGGAATTAATGAGATCATTTTTATTAACAAATAAGAGGGTAAGAGAGAAGAGAGGGAGGGAATCATAGAAGTATAAATAGATTAACAAGCAGGAGGAGAGGGGGAGAGAAAAAGGAGAAAAGCTTAGAAGGATATAGAATGAAAATAAAGGTGAGACTAAAGAGAGGTAAGGATTAGGGAGGTAGTGATGAGAGAAAAATTAGATGAGGAATAAGATAAAAATGTGACAAAGAAGGAAAAATGGTGAAGAAAAATGGAATGTAGGGAAGTACACAACTGATAATTATAATTTTGAATATGAATGAGATGAATTTACTTATAAAATGAATAGCAGAAGGAATTAAAAACTTGTAAGAAGATCCTATAAAAAGAGAGCATGAGATAACCCATTTCAATTCACCATAGAAAGAGTAAAATATTTAGGCACATATCTTCTAAAACAAATCTATAAATTATATGAACATAATTATAAAATACCTTTAATACAAATAAAAGTCAGATTTAAATAATTGAAGAAATATGAATTCTTCATTGGTGGGTAGAGACAATGTAATTAAAATACCAGTCCTACCTAAACTTATCAGTTTATTCAATATCATCCCAATTAAATTACATTTTTAATCAAAGTAGAAAAATAATAATAAAATTAATTTGGAAAAATAAAAGGTTAAGATATCAAAAGAAATAATGAAAAAATGTTAAGGAGGAAGACTACCATCACCAATTTTTAAACTATATTTTAAAGTAATAATTATCAAAACTATCTGGTACTGGTTAAGAAATAGAAAATTAGATGAGTGGAACAGAATAGACATACAATGGCCAATTATAATGAATTATAATAACCTTGTGTTGGACAAAGTTAAAGTCTCGGGTTTTGGAATAAGAGCACTATTTGGTAAAAATTGTTGGGAAAACTGAAAAACAGTTTGTCAGAAACTAGGTAGAGAACAGTATCTTCCAGCATTAGCCAAAGTAAAATCAAAATAGATACATGACCTGGGATAAAGAGATGATATAAACAAATGAGAAGAAAAGGGAATAAATTACCTATTAAATTCATGAATATGACAAGAATTTGTGAGTAAAGAAGAGATAAAAAACATTATGAAGTGTAAAATGGATAATTTTGAATGCATTATCTTGAACTATTTTTGTACAAATAAAATGACTATAGCCAAGATAAGAAGGAATGCAATAAATTGGGGGAAATTTTATAGACATCTTTAGAGATAGAGGTCTCATGTGCAAATTATATAGAGAAACTTATCAAATATATAAGAATATGAGCTATTCCCCAATGTATAAATTGTCAAAAGTATGAACAGACAGCTTTTGGATGAAGAAATCAAAGTGATATACATATATATTATATATACATACAAACACATATACGTACCTATATGAAAAAAATACTCTCATTCATTATTGATTAGAGAAATGTAAATCAAAATAAACTCACATTTATCTTATGGTTAAAATTAATAAAGGGGAAAATGAAAAATGTTGGAAGGGTTGTGGAAAAACAAGGACACTAATACCTTGTTAGTAGAATTGTGAACTAATCCAATTTTGGAGAGCAATCTGGAATAATATTCAAAGAGTTATTTACCTGTGTATACCTTTTAATCCAGCAATACCACCTTTTAGGTGTTTAGATATTTATTTTTTATTCATATACATATATAATGTAATATATATTATTAAATTTAGGTATTTAGATTTATTTCCTAAGGTAATCAAGAAAAAAAGGAAAAGATGGCTGCTCTTTTTGTTGGGGCAAAGAACTGGAAACTGATGGGATGTCCATCAACTAGGAAATGGCTGAACAAGTTCTTGACTATGATTAAAATGTGATACTATTGTGCCACAAAAAGTGACAAATAAGTGGTGGTCGTCTCTCGGTGATCGAGAATGGCGATTGTCTTTGTGCAGTTTCACCTACGGTGTACCCTCCTGTGGCTTTGAAGTCCAAAGGCTGAGGCGCACAGTTTGTGGCACACGGGGCCTGGGACGCCCTTTGTTACTGGAGGGGCGGTTGTGGCCTGGTGTCGGCGTTCACGCGCAGCGGCAAGACGTCGACGTCACTCATCTTCAAAGATGGCGGCGGCATGGTGAATGTGGGTTCACCAGCTGCTTCTGTCAGCGAGTTCTAGTTGCTTTGGTGTCCTGCCAGCCCACTTCACGTTGGACTTTAGCTGATCCTTGAATCTTTTCTTTGGTCGGCCTTGTTTCCTGAGTCCAGCTGACAGTTCACCGTAGAATACCTGTCTTGGTATTCACTGTGGGTCCATGCGGATGACGTGTCCAGACCATCGTAGCTGGGCTTTGAGGACCAGGACTTCGATGCTGGTGGAGTTGGCTCTGTCGAGGACTTCCTGGTGGGTGATTCGGTCCTGCCATCGGATCCTCATGATTGACCGGAGGGAGCGTTGGTGGAATTGCTCCAGCTGTTTCATGTGCTTCCGGGACAGTGTCCATGTCTCACACTGTACAGGAGCGAGCTGAGGACCACTGCATTGTACACTTTGAGCTTCGTCACAGTGCTTACACCGCCATGTTGGAGGACTTTGGAGCTCAGCCGCCCAAGTGCCTGGCTGGCCTTTTGGATCCTGGCATTGATCTCGTGGTCTAGGGACCCGTCGTTGGTGATGGTGCTGCCCAGGTACTTGAAAGTGTTGACGTTAGAAAGCTGCGTGCCGTCTATTGTAATGCACGGCTGGTTCTTTGGCCTCCCTGGTGCGGGTTGGAACAGCACCTCTGTTTTGCTGAGGCTGATAGTCAGGCCAAACAGTTTTGTTGCGGGGGAGAAACTATCCACAATGGTTTGGAGATGATTTTCTTGGTGGGCCATGAGAGCACAGTCATCTGCAAAGAGAGCTTCCAGAATGAGTCTCTCTGTTGTCTTTGTTTTTATAGTCAGGTGGCGAAGGTCGAATAGTGAGCCATCCAGTTGGTATTTGATGTAGACGCCCAGGTCTAGATCCATCACAGCACGTCGTAATACTTGGGTGAAGGATAGGTTGAATAGTACCGGAGCAAGGACACAGCCTTGTTTCACACCATTGGAGATGTTGAAGCGATCGGAAGTCTCTCCACCAGATAGGACTTCCCCTGTCATGTCGACATGAAAGAGCTGGATCAGTTTGATGAATTTTGCTGGGCAACCGAGCTTGCTAAGGATCACCCACAATGCGTCCCTGTTCACTGTGTCGAAACGCCTTTGTCAGGTCTATGAAGACAATGTAGAGACTCAGGTTCTGCTCAAGGCATTTTTCCTGCATTTGCCTCACCGTGAAGACCATGTCGATGGTGCTGTGATCTGGTCGGAAGCCACATTGTGATTCAGGCAGGTTCTGTCTGAAACAGATGACAGGAGTCTGTTGAGTATAACACAGGCAAGGATCTTCCCGGCAGTGGAGAGTAGTGAGATACCTCTGTAGTTGTCACAGGCTGCTCGTGAGCCTTTGTTCTTGTATAGGGCTATGATGGAGGCATCTCTGAGTTCTGGGGGCATGTCTTCCTCTTCCCATATGCTGGTCAGCACTATGTGGAATGCCTGGAGCGCCTTTCCATTTAAGGCCTTGTACACCTCGGTTGGGATCCCGTCTTTACCAGGTGCCTTGCCTGCACTCATTTGTTTAATGGCTTTTTGGACATCCTCTATTGAAGGAGGGACGTCAAATTATTCAATGGTGAGGTTTTGGGGGATCTGGTCAAGGGTGCTTTGGTCGACTGAAGAGGGTCGGTTGAGAAGCTGACTGAAGTGTTCTTTCCACCTGTTGTTGATGCCTTTTTTATCCTTTATGAGAGTGTCACCATCAGAGGATAGCAAGGGAGTGGTGGTGGGTTTTGATGGCCCACAGACAGTCTTGAGGGCACTGAAAAATTGTTTGTAGTTTTTCATATCAGCAAAACGCTGGATTTCTTCTGCCTTTTTTCCCCACCATCGGTCTTGCATCTTCCTGATCTCATGCTGTGCCGTGGCTTGGAGAGACTTGAATCTGTCCTTTTTAGGAGCAGAGTTTGGGTTATTTTGCCACTCCATAAAGGCTTTGTTCTTTTTGCTCAATAGGTCTTCAATAGCAGTGTTGTTCTCGTCGAACCAGTCCTGGTGGTTGCATTGTTTGGGGCCTAGGACTGCCTTTGATGTTTCCTTCACTGTGTCTCTGAACTGGTTCCATTTCTCGGTTGAGCTTCCAGTGAGTGGTCCCTTGGCAGACAGCTTGTTGTCCAGGCAAGACTGGAATGTTTGCAAATAAGATGGATCTCTAAGACGACTCACGTTGTAAAATGTGTCAACTGCCTGGGCGCATTTTGGATGGCCAGGTGCAATGCTCATTTGAAGAGTCTCTCTAACCAATCGGTGGTCTGTCCAGCATTCAGCTCCTCTCATGGCTCTGGTGATCTGAACATCCTGGATGTCTCGCCGGCATACAATGATGTAGTCAATGAGATGCCACTGTTTTGATCTTGGGTGCATCCACGTTGTTTTATATTTGTTCGCCATTCTGAACACAGTGTTCGTAATGGTGAGTTCGAACTCTGAGCATTTGCTGAGTAGCAGTAGGCCGTCGTTGTTCATTTTGCCCACACCGTGTTTGCCGAGCACTCCTTTCCATCTTTCTTGGTCCTGGCCAACGCGGGTGTTGAAGTCTCCCAGTAGTATCAGCTTGTCATTGGTGGGCACTGAGTGCAGGACGGCACTCAGGTCAGAGTAGAACTGCTCGATGGTCTCCTCTGTGCTGGTCAGTGTTGGGGCATATGCGCTGATGATTGTGGCATACCGGTCTTTGCTGAGAGGCAAATGGATCTTCATGAGCCTCTCGCTGATGCCCACAGGCAAGTCTGGCAGCTGTTTGAGCAAACTGGTCTTGACGGCCAGGCCAACACCGTGGATTCTGTCTTCATTTGAGGCTCTACCTTTCCAGAAGAAGGTGTATCCAGTGGTGGGTTCGCTGAGTGATCCCTCTTCTGGTAAGCGTGTTTCACTTAAGGCTGTGATGTCGATGTTATATCGCGCCAGTTCTTTACCGATTAAAGCTGTTCTTCTCTCAGGTCTTGGGGCGTTCTCTCTGTCAAGTAATGTCCTGATCACAGAAATAACTGGGAACACATATGAAATGATGGAAAGTGAAGTGAGCAGAATCAGGAGAAAATTGTACACAGTAACAATAATAATATAAGATGATAAACTGTGAATGACTTAACTATTTCAACCAGGCAAGGATCCAGGACAACTCCAAGGGACTCAAGTTGAAAAAAAGCTATTCACCACCATAGAAGGTACATATAGGACCTGATTGAAGATTGAAGCATACCATTCTTCACTTTATTTCTTCCATGAATTTTTCCATAGCCTTTTTTCACAACAGGAAGAACAGGGAAATGTGTGCTATAAGATAATTAATAATATAACCTATATTATATTACCTTCTTTCTTGAAGAGGTGGGAGATGTGAGAGGGAGGAGAAGAAAGGAATAAGACATAGATTTTTGGATAAAACTAATGTGCGAATGTGTTTCTTTTGGGTAAACATATTTATTATAAATTATTATATATTTATAACAAAATGTTATATGATTGTTATATTACACATTATTTTATATATATAAATAAAAATAAATGCTAACAAAAATTTCAATGTTACAATTATAGAGAAGAAACTAAAGTTCAAACAATTATTTTCTTTTTCGTTAGCACAATAATATTCCATTTTAATCATATACCATAGCTTGTTCAACCTGACTTTATTTTTTGGTCCTGCTTGTTAGACTCTTCATGTCCAAAGTCTTCCAATTCTCTTCTTGAAGGAACTATTCTTTATTTATAAATATAAGGTTTCTACATAGTAAACAATACTTCAGCCTCTTCTATTTTATAACATCAAATAATATTTTGGAACATATTTTTCTTTCCTAAACCATTTCCCTACATCTAATTGGAATCAATGAAGATTTTTAAAAATGAATATTTTAGATTTACATTATTTTAATTTCCTTTTTTTAAAACCCTTACCTTCCATCTTAGAATCAATACTAGGTATTGGCTCCAAGGCAGAAGAGTGGTAAGGGCTAAGCAATGGGGGTCAAGTGACTTGCCCAGGGTCACACAACTGGGAAGTGTCTGAGGCCAGATTGAACCCAGGACCTCCCGTCTCTGGGCCTGGCTCTCAATCCACTAAGCCCCCATTTTCTAAATATATTCTTTCTTCTCTACCCAGTGAGACACAGTTTATTAACAATAAAAGGATGAAGGGAAAAGGCAGATAAGAAAAACTAATCCTACCTCATCTCATAATATTTGAAGTTTTCTCCACCTCCTTCAATTAAAAAGAGAAATTTGTATCTTTTTCTTGTCATCTTCAGTGACAAGCTTGGCCATCATCCTTTCATAACATCCATTTTTATTCATATTATACTCAAAATGTGTGCTTGGTTCTGTAGATTGCATTTTGCACCAGCTCCTATAAGTCTCTCCATCCTTCTCTGGATTCTTCCTGCTCATCATTATTTATAGTTTGGGAAGATTCCATGACATTTGTGTCAGGTGGTTCAGCAGAGTCCTTGGTTTGGAGTCTGGAAAACCTTAGTCCAAATCCAGCCTCAGAGAATTATCAGCTCTGCAGCCCTGGGGAAGTTGATGAAGTTCTGCATGGCTCAGGTTTCTCAACTCTAAAACAGGGATAATTCTAGCATCCAACTCCCGGCTATTGTGAGAATCAAATAAATTAATAGGCAAAGCAAGCACAGCTCCTAGCACACAGTAAGCGCTATGCAAATACTAGTCGTTGCTATTACTGTTAGTTTGATTTCATGTTATTATTACTGTTACCCATTAAAAATTAACCTCTTTCTATCAGAAAAAATACTGCAATAGTAGATGTATATGGAGCCTTTCTGCCTTCTAGTTGCTTAGTGGTAGGATCTCTGGATCAAAGGGTGAGTCTTTGAGCCACTTTATAAGTCTAGTTTCACATTTCTTTCCAATTGGATGGATTCATCGCTTTACCAGCTGAGTGGGTGCATCTACAGCTCCTTTATCACGCAGTGGGCTCATGTTCTGTCATCTCCACCAATTGTCTGCGAATGAGATGAAATCTCACTTTTTGGCTTTGTTTTTTCTCCTATAAGCAGTGATTGGAACATTCTTCCATATGAATGCTATTCTGTCTCTTTTTTGTATTTAGAATAATATTTTATTTGCTCCCTAATAACATATAAAACAATTTCTAACATTCATTACTTTTAAAATGAGTTCCAAATTCTCTTCCTCTCTTCCTTCCCCCTCCTCAAGAGAGCGAGCAATCTGATCTAGACTTTACATGTGCAACCATGTAAAATATTTTCCATATTAGGCATCATGTGAAAGAAATCTCAAAACAAAATAAAAGAAGAAAAAAGGAAACATGTTTTGGTCTGAATTCAGTTCTTTCTCTGGAAGCAGATGGTTTTTCTCATCATGAGTCCTTTGGGATTGTCTTAGAACACTGAATTGCTGAGGACAGCTGAGGTGTTCACAGCTACTGACCATACAGTGTTGCTCTTATATAAAATGTTCTCCTGCTTCTGCTCATGCTTTGCATTAGTTCATGGAAATCTTCCCAGATTTCTCTGAAATGATCCCACTTGCTATTTCTCATACCCCAACAGGGTTACATTATAATCACACTCCACAACTTGTTAGGCCATTCCCCAATGAATGAATATCTCATCATTTCCAATTCTTTACTATCACAAAAAGATCTGCTATATAAATATCTTTCCCCCTCTTGAGGATCTCTTGGGGACACATGCTTAGATGGGTTTGTTTTAAAGCCCTCTGAGAAGAGTTCCAAATCGCTCCCCCAAATGGTAGTAGATCAATTCACAACTCTACCAACAGTGTATGAGTGTCTCAGTTTTCACATATCTCTCAATTGATCATTTTCTTTTTCTGTCTTAATTGACAGGTTGAGATCGTGCCTCTGAGTTGTTTTACTTCACAGTTTTAGGACAAATTCTTATGAATTCAAGATAGAGGCAATTATCAAAAAAAAAGGGGGAAAAGTTTGATGACTTAAAACTGGAAAACTTCTTCACAGACAACATTCATGCATCCAGGATAAGAGAGATATTGGGTGAATAAGAAAAACTTTGGGACCCAATTTCACTGAAATGGTTCTGGTATCCGAGAGAATTGGTAAACCCAGGACCAAGAGCCATTCTCCAGTAGACAGTCAAAGGATCTGAACAAAGAGTTTTCCAAAGAAATGCCAAGGATTCACAGCTACATGGAAAATGATCTAAGTCACTAATCAAGAGAAACAAGAACCAAAACAAGGTTGAGGCTTCATCTCATACTCTGGGCTGGGAATCTGTCCCTCTCAAAGACCATCTCTCAGACCCCAGGCTCTCTCCTCCAGGAAGCCCTCCTGAACTCTTCATCACTCTCTGCACTCTCTCTGGTCAGTATTGTCAATCATTCGGGTGGGTGGACAGAAGCCTGCATGGCCTACCAAGGAGGTGAGGTGGGAAAACCTTTGAAAGTCACCATTTCATCTCTTAAAGATGTTTTATTCATATTTTGGACAACTTATCCATAAAGAGTACCTCATATATTTCTATTAGTTCTTTCCTGAATTTTAGAAAACATACTTTTCAGGGTATTTCATTTGATGTAAATATTTTGTAAGTCATTGGAAATTAATGTACATGTTGATGTAGTTTGAAGAATCTTGCCAAGTGTTTTACAGAATTTCATCTTTACCTTTTGGAATAGACATTGCTGCCTTATCTGATTTTTGGCTCATCGTGAACAGTTCCTGGAGAGATGAGCACATGTCCCAAGAAATGGTGCTTATGGTTGCTTTAGAGCATATGATCATATGAACTCTACCAAGTCTACAAAACCATAAGAATTGGTAGATTTCTCTTTAAACTCTGTCCTGATGCTGAGTACTTCTGACCAAACAGTAAGTGAGGGAAGGCAAACTCACCTGACCTCTGTCTTGTCAGACTCAGACCATTCTTTATACTTTCACCTTAGATGTCTTACCATTTTCCTACCATCCTCTATCCCTTTGTGGTCTCTTTTTCATACACCATCCCTACATCAAGCCAGAAAGGAGCTTGTTCTACCACCCTTTGATTATAAATGTCAGGGAAGGTATAAAATAGGGACATGTTTATTTGCCAACGGAATTCACTACTGTGATGGAGGATATCTATCACAGAGCCCAAGTCAAAGAAGAATTCCCTGTGGATTGTGGGTCATCCAAATTGTGTGCTTTGTGGATGACATCATTCTGGTTGCATCAGACCCCAGACTATTCCAAGAAGAGATATATAATCAAACAAAAGCTAGCCATCCACACATAAAATACCTATAGAAGGAGAGAGAAAGGAAGAGACAAAGAGAAAGGGATAGAGAGAGGAAGACAGACAGACAGAAACACACACACACACACACACACACACACACACACACAGTCCTTTGGGATACCAGAGCCTCATTTCATTCCTTAAGTAAATGAGTCATGCACTTACATCCTCAGAGAGAACCCCATCCCTTCAATCACTTCCCTGACAGCATATTTCTTGTGGAAAAGGTCTGGTCAGCACTCTTTCAGCTTTACTTCTCCCTTTTTCCAGGCCACATCAAATCTCTTTCCCAATTTGAAAGTTTAATGAGATTTTTCAACACCGAGTGCCTGTCCTGAAGGATGGAATTAAAACAAAACAAATCCTGTTTGAATAATGAAAGACCATAATTCAAGGGATGATTTAGAACCTTGTTATTGTCTTGAAATGACTATTTTTATGACTTCAAATTCTATTGCTCAGGGAATCTGTGGGACCAGAATGTAATTAATCTGTGCACATGGGCAATTTGTTCTCTCTATCTCAATTAAATCAGCAAAATCCAGACTCCTGGGCATTCCTACTTACCTGAGATCACATCTACCTAGGGTGTTGACTTTTCCAAGTGCACTCTGTTTGGGTCACAAAGTAGACTGCCATATTGAGCCAAGACTGAGCTTCCTCTCTGGCAATCCAGTGCTGCCTCTAGGGAACCACTTTCTCTTTGGAATTAATGGATTACTTGTGTTGTAAAAGTGAATGGTTTCCTTTCTCTGGAATTGTTTTCCATTTGAAAAAGTAGGTGTAAGTTAGTCCACCCATCTTGTGTAAAATGGAGTTGAGTATATCTTTTTTCTATTTTTTAAACCCTTACCTTCCATCTTAGAATCAATACCATTGGTTCCAAGGCAGAAGAGTGGTAAGGGCTAGGCAATGGGGGTCAAGTGACTTGCCCAGGATCACACAGCAGGAAAGTGTCTGAAGCCAGTTTCTATGTCTGGCTCTCAATCCACTGAGCTACCCGGCTGCCCCCCCTGAGTATATCTTAACAAAGATGCTATCTTAACAAAAACATTGCTTGATGTTATGAAACAGAGGAGACTAAAGGATTGTTGACTGTGTAGAGCCTCATGTTTATACAGATAAGGAATAGTTACTTTGAGCAGAGAACTTAGAAGGCATTGGACATGGAGAACTCTAACAAACAAGACCAAAAAATAAAGTGGAGTGAATGTCAACCAAGAAAAAATAATCATTACTAGTCTAATAACATCCACCCCCAAATATTCTCTGTTCTGGTTTTGAGGTTTCCTCCCACTGTTGCCACTCTGTTCTAGGAGAATGTATATGCCAGTTTTGGTAACCCATTGATACCTTTTGGTATCCTAAGGTCAAAGGATGAAGTGGAAGATTTGAACACAGGTCCTATGATTTGCAAACCCATGGTCTTCCCACTATTTGCTAGTCTATGTTCTAAGGTCTCTTCAAGTGCTAACATTTTTTCAGTGTATTTTATATTCTGAGGTCCCTTCTAGGTCCAGTATTCAACAGTTTTGTTTTAAATTGATTTTCCGAGTGGACATTCTTTTGCCTGTGATTTAAGGCCCATCTCAGGTCTAATATCTTCTGCCCAGTGGCCTCCAGTTTTCACAGTTCCAACTTCCTTTATTTTAGGCTTGAAGATCTTTTTCAGAATTGACTTTTTAAAAAAGATTAACTGGTAGATCTTCCTAACCCCTCACTCCACATTCTCTGCTCTCAGGCCCCTTCTGGCTCAGAAGTTCTGAATTCCCTTTATTTTGTGAAGATTGGATTTGGCTGTCTCTGGATTGTAACAATGAAGGTACTTGGTTCTTCCTTGATTGTGAAGATTAAGTTGTAATTCCCTGCCTATTTGTAGATTTTAATACCCAAAATGTAAACACAGTACTTAAAGTTGAGTATGGAGATCTACCCATTTGGGATTTTAACCACAAAAAGGTGTGAACACCCATTTCATGCATTGAGTGGGAGGTCTGTGACCCACATGTGAAAGAGTGGGCAGTCCTAGAGTGGAGCATCAACTGTGATTGGTAGATATAAAAATTTAGGGGACATGACAGGAGAGAAAAAGGTCTTTAAAAGTGGAAACAGAGACACACAGAGGACAGACACTCAGACTTGGAGTTGAAGGGACACTTGGACTTGAAGGGAGTTACTTGGAGTGAAGAGAGACACTGCTGGAGTTGAGGCTGATAAAAGAATCTTCTGATTGAACTGACAACATGGCAAGTGTAAAGGCTGACTTCTTTCCTTGCCCTTTCTGGAGGTATGAGCCTCCGGGAAAGGCCTATCGTCTTGAGACTCTTTCCCCTGGCTGGGGCTTAGAATTTCTACCTGGCTCAGAAGAAGCCAGAGCTCGAACTCTCTCGCCTCCCCCTTCCCCTTTTCTCTCTTCCTTAATATCTTCCCTCTATTGTAAATAAACTACCATAAATTCCATTTTAGTTTAATAATTCATTTTGGAGATTTAGAAAGTAAGCCTCTGGTGACCATTAAATATTCAGTCCAACCCCAAATTTAACAGTCTGGTGTCCAAGAACCTGAGCTTCTCTGAGCATCCCACTGTCATTTCCCCAGTGGGAGTCAGCTACCCGGCTGGAGAGCTCCCAGTGTGGGAGGCAGGAACTGCAAGTCGTTTAAGTATCAGGAAGGCCAGCATCCATCTTTCCTTGCAAAGACCCTCTGTGGCATATTATGGCACCGGCTCTCCCTGAGGAAAGGGCCCAACAGCCAGCCAGGACTCAACGTGAAAGAGCAGCGTCTTTGTTTTCTTTTCTTTTCCAATATCGTTTTAGGGTTTAAAGGGCAAACAGTTTTTTCATCTCTCAACATAAGAGAAAAAATTCAAAATCAAAAATAACCTCCCCCTCCTCGTAGCAAATGTGCTCGGTCAAGCCAGCCGAACCCCCTCGGTGGTGAGGCAACGGCTCCCAGGTGTCACCTTAGCCCTCTGCCGCAATGCTTGCCAGGGCGCTCACCAGAGCTCTGGGCTCTCTCGGTGCCGTTGGTCTTCCAACAAGCCGCGGTGCGTTCCTCTTCTCCCCCGCCTTTGTTGCAGAAACAAATGATGTAGAAAAGTCTAGGCTGGATGAGGTGGGAGCCGCAGCTCTCTGCGAACGTGATGATCCACAGCCGCCCTCCGAGCCGCCCCAGTAAGCCGCCCCCGGTGGCCGCCGCATGCCCAGAACTCTCATCTCTGCCTGCCCTGAATGCAGCAGCTTCGCGTCTTCATTTCCACCTACCCACCTCGTCGTGAGTCCTAGAGTTGACGGAGCACCGACTTCGGAGCCAGGACCTGGGCCAGAGCCTTGCTGGCGCTTCCTACCCGGATGATCCAAGGCAAGCCCTAACTGTCCGTGGCCTTAGCTTCCTCGTCCGGGTCTACAGGGACAAACAAAGCCGCTCCGCCTCTCGAGGAGATGATAGCCGCGGAGTAACCCGGACATTGGGCAGCCCAGAGGTGAGCACTCCACCCTCATTGGGAGGCCGGGAGGGGCCTCCGGAAAGGCCTTCCTGGGCGCAGGAATGCAGGAGCAGGACTTGGAGGGAACCTGAGATCTGGAGGCGGAGATGCGGGAAGAGCTAGAAGAGAGGGAAGGGGAAGAGCGCAAAGGCACATTGGTGAATAGAAGAACCGAGAAAGGACGAGCTTAGGAAATAGGCTGCAGCCAGGTGGAGGAGGCCCAACAGGTGTCATCCATGCTAGAGGCGAGAGGGAGGCACTGCAGATTCTCCAGTAGCACAGAGGCCTGGCTCGGCTCGGGAAGATGGACTGGAGAGGGGGTGGGGGGAAGGGAGGGGCAGTGAGAGCAGCCAGATCCAGGGAGAGTTCTCACGTGGGGGACTGAGCGTCCCCAGTGCCCCACTCAGGGATGGGCACATAGTAGGCGCTCAAGGGATGCTCTCTCCCTGTGTTGGGAGGATTAGCCGCCTCATTGAAGACTGCTGAGGCTGCGAGTGTTTCAGAAGCCTTTCAGGGCCGCAGAGATGCCAGGGGCCCTGCCCAGGTAGCCTGTGTTCATGGCTTAGAAGGCTGCTTGGGGGCCCTGATGCCCAGCGGAGAGCAGAGCCAGGAGCTGAGTGCAGGGCCCCTGTCCTCTGGCTGCAGCTGCTTCCACGCCCTCCCCATCCTCTCCTGCCCATTGCCATGGGCTGGAAGGCCCTGTAGCTGCTGCTTCAGCTTCCATCGACCCCCCAGCAATGCTGGCAATCAGCAGGCTCCACCTGGAGCCTGGCAAGGCAGGTTTTGCTGACTTGCTAATGTGCAGTTCCTCATCTCATCCCGAGCATGTGCCATCCATCACTGGAGCCCTTCTGGAAAGGTAAGCGGTTTGTTTTGTTCTGGGATATGGAGAGGGAAAACAGTGGCCTGTACTCAGCCCTAATGAAGCCCGGTGGCCGCCTGGGTTTGGCAGCTGCCTTCCCTCCTTCTCCCCTTTGGATCTTAGAGGTCACTGACAACAGTGACTCACCTTCTGGAAGATGCGCTCTTATTGCCTCCTTTTTTCCACCTTTGGGATTTCCTTTTAACCTCTTTCCCCCACTGAGTTCCTCCTTGCAAGGGAAATATTGGGGCAAAATCAACACCAGCCCCCCATCCCTAAGCCATTACATGGGTATCTGGCAGCAGGCGGCACCCACGTACCCCCCTTGTACCCTCCTACCTCTCTGCTGTCTGGGAGCAAAGTCACTCTGATCCTCCACTTGGCCCTTTCCATTCTTCAGCAGAAGTCACCCAACAAGAGAATCCAAGGGCTACAAGGGCTTCAGCAACAGAGCATTGAATGCCACACCTGGGAGCAAATGGACTTTAGAATGGCAGAGCCGAGAAGGAGCCCAGATGATGGTCTGAAGTCTCGTGTTGCCTTTTAAACTTGGCAATTCTGGGCCCAAGAATTTTGAAGCCAAATTAGGAGAGGAGAGGAGATGAGGGGACACACTCTATCTGAGCCAGACCATAATGAGAAGCAGCCAGAGAACATGGGCTTCAGAGGGTCTCTCCTGGAATTCTGTGGTGCGGATGGTTAGAGCAGAAAGAGGAATGGCATCCTCCAGTTGAGAGGGGAGTTTGCTATCATTTTTCCAGCTAGCTCAAGCCCATCCATCGTGTTCTGGAAGAAAGAGTTTCTACTAGGCTCTGCCTGCCCTCTTCCCAAACTGAATTATCTGAGCCATTTCCTGATTTTCCCCATTTTCTGTCTACTTTTGGTAATACTGTTTCCTGGGCAAACGCAGCACCCTTGTTGTCAAGGAGACAAGGATGTTGGAGATGGATGCTTCTGGGAAGGATAGACATCGTCCTAGCATTTCCAACCTCAGCATCAAGAGAGTCTGAGCCCAGACTGCTGGATGTGCAGCCCCCTCCCACGGTTTGTGGACGTTTTTCAGGGACATCTGATTCCTCCTTGTCAGAGACACTAGAATGCGTTGCCATGTTCTTCTCCAGCATATTCAGATGAAGAAACTGAGGCAAACAGAGTAGAGTGACTTGCCTAGAATCACACAGCTAGTAAATGTCGATGGCTAGATTTGAACTCAGGAAGAGAGTTCAAGGCCTGTCTTAATTGAGGGTGGAAGCAGAATGCATACAAGAGAACTTTTGTGAGTGTCAAGCCTATCAGTAGAGTGGGCACATGGCTGCCTGTAACCAGGCCACATTAAGCCAGGGGACCTTTGTGAAGTGCCAGAGACTGCGCTGAGCCATGGGAGTGCAAAGATAAGCAGGAAAAGCTTGCTTTCTAATGGGAGAAGACGGTGAAGGGGGGGGGGGGATCCCTGTGTGGATTAGTAGGGAGCATTCTGAGGAGAGTCAGGAAGGCGTGGAAGCTTTGGAGGAAGGAAAACCCGTCAGGCCTGAGTGCTTTCCTCAAAATGGAAGCTCTGGAAGGCAGCGGTCAGTCAGAAGAAGAGCCAAAGGAGTGGGGAGCTCTTCTACTGTGAGGAGTTCAGGGATGAAGGAACTTCGTGAGTAAGGACGCCTCTGGCAGGGCAGAAAAAGTCATCTGCAGACACGGCCTTCCTGGGACCTGGAGAACAACCAGTAGAGAAGCCAGGAAACAGCACCAAGGAATTGTGGAGGGGTCCAGTGCTGGATCCTAGAGCAGGGGCTCTGGGGTTGAACCATGTGCAAGGACACAGAGTAGCTGGTTAGTTACTGGAACTGCTGGGGCTGCTGAGACTAGACGTAGACAAGTGTCTTCCCTTTGGTTTCCTGGGGGAGAGACAGAGAGATCCAAAACCCAAGTTTTGAAGTTTCTGAAGAGCGTGTTTGCCTTCTGATCTGTGCCTCTGCTTTAAATAGAAGCGCCATTGTAATGCAACCCATGTTGATACATGAGCCTGGGCAAATGTAGGAGGGAGAAGTCCAGTACAAGAGGCTTGGGAGAGGAAAGAGTAGTCAGTTTTAGAACTATGGCATAGATGTATTGCGGCCAAGAAGTTATCTGACTTGAACTCAGATCCTACTGATTGAATTACTTACTGGGCAGTGTTCACACATTCCCAAAGCACACAGAGACATGTGGATGCAGATTTCTTCCATCACCTGAGCCGTAACTTTGAATAGGGGTCCTGTAAGGGGCCTCGAAATCTTCCTCTTCCCTTTATTGTCATGCAACCAGTTTGAAGTGAAAATGACTCCTGAGGAATGATGGGCTGACGGGATGCTTGGGACCAGGGGATCCTGCTCACACAAGGATAAGGGCAAGAGGGAGTGGCAAATCCCTAGCAACTGGGCTTAGGGTGTGATCTTCCCCTCGTTATCCCCAATGACTTGCCTAGAGTTACCCAGCCAGCAATTTTCAGCTCCAAGTCCAGGGTTCTCCTACATGGGATGCCAGGATGCCTTCCTATAGCTCTTTGAGAACATTTGGACTCATCTTTGTATCCCTAATACCTAGCTCAGTGCTGGGAACATACTGGATGCTTAGTAGGCTTATTGACTGGTTATTCAATGTATTGATCAACTGTAGCTAAAAGAGCACGGCACATGGGAACGAGGAAACCAGGGTTCAAGGCTGCGATCTGCCATTTAAGTCTTTGCTGTCTAGAGATTCTCTCCCCTCCCCTGCAGAATGTGGGTGCTGGACTAGATGACCTCTAATTAAGTTTCCTGCAGCTCTGCCTTGCTCTGAATTCTCATTGAAAAGTGAGAGAGTCCATTCAGGGCTTTAATTAGGCGCTGTGTTTTCCGAGTAAAGAGAATCTATTGATCCCTAAACAGAGTGAGTCATTATGCCTTAATTACCCTGCAAGCCAAGCTTCCCCAAAGCACCTCCCTGGCAGGAACATTGCTGTCTGCTTCTTTTCCATCCATTAGACCTGGGTGCTCAGCAAACAGTAGCTGCTTAATAACACTGGCAAGGCAGCCGGCATGAAACCTACCTAGGACATCCATTTGCTGGCCATTCTCGTAAGGCCAGATCCCTACGAGCCTCTTTCTAGCAGCAATGCCCATTCCTGGAGCACTGTGTGGTTAGGAATCCTGGAACAGCCCAAACTCTGAAGAGCCATCACTGATGGTGTTCCAAGGGGTGATGGGAAAGTACAACATGGATAGAAGCAGGGTCAGTGTACTCCCAACAATGACCCATGCCCAAGGAGTGGGGCAGGCACCAGGACCAGAAAAGGAGATGAGATTGTGAAGTGGAGGCAGAGACAGAAAGCCAATGGTCATCCAGAGATCTGCACTGAGACCCAAAGACGTAAAGAGGAAGAGGAAAGCCTTGGGACATCCCAGATGCTCTCTGGATCTTCTGCTAACCAGGCAATCAATCAATCAGTCATAAGCACTTACTATACATCTGCTGAGTACCAGGCTAAGCTTTATATTCAGTGAACCTTTGGAAGCTTCCCATTGTATAGCAAATAATCTTGGCATTCAAAGCCCTCCGAGTTCTGCCTTCAGCCTTCCTCTCCTGAACAGTCTTCTACAACTTCCTTTCCTCATACTCTCCACTCAAGCCAATGTGAATTCTTCAAGGCCTGTTTTCATTCTTCTCTCTCTTCTCCTCCCCTCCCCTTCCATTCTCAAACAGTCTCAGGTATCAGAATCCTTCTTTGACTTCTTTATTTTTTTGTACACAGTACAGTTTATTGTGACAGGACACGGTTAATTTCCCAGAATTGAGATGATTGTGCTGACTGTCCTGAAACAATTGAGTCTATGAAAGGACTTTGTCTAGGTGACATATGATGGAAAATCTAGACTTTTGTTAGCCTTGAGGAATAAAGCTTATCTTTGACTCATATAGAGACTCTAAATCAAGATCCTAAGATGTGAGAATCATGGTTAAGTCTTTTTTAAATTGTATTAATTTGTATTTTTTTAGAATATTTTTCCATGGTTACATGATTCATGTTCTCTCTGTCCCCTCTTCCCTCCCCCCTCCCAGAGCTGGCAAGTAATTCCATTGGTTTATATATGTCTTATTACCTTTGACTTCTTTAAAGATGATTAATAAAACAACAAGGATTTATTAAGTGTCCATCCTGACCAGTGCTAGGAATTGGAGATGAAAATACAAAATGGAGATGTGGGAGCTGACATATAGAAGGACCAACAATACAGTAGGCTTTAAATAAATATGAAAGGAGAGGAGATGAGACAGGGAAGGAAGGAAGGAAGGAAGGAAGGAAGGAAGGAAGGAAGGAAGGAAGGAAGGAAGGAAGGAAGGAAGGAAGGAAGGAAGGAAGGAAGGAAGGAAGGAAGGAAGGAAGGAAGGAAGAAGGGAAGAAAGAAAGAAGGGAGGGAGGAAGAGAAGAAAGGAGGAAGGAAGAAAGGGTGGGAAGAAGGGAGGGAAGGAAGGAGGGAGGAAGGGAAGAAGGAAGGAAAGAAGAAATGGAAAGAAGGGTGGGAAGAAGGGAGGGAAGAAGGGAGGGAAGGAAGGAGGGAGGAAGGGAAGAAGGAAGGAAAGAAGAAATGGAAAGAAGGGTGGGAAGAAGGGAGGGAAGAAGGGAGGGAAGGAAGGAGGGAGGAAGGGAAGAAGGAAGGAAAGAAGAAATGGAAAGAAGGAAGGAAGGAAGGAAGGAAGGAAGGAAGGAAGGAAGGAAGGAAGGAAGGAAGGAAGGAAGGAAGGAAGGAAGGAAGGGAGGGAGGGAGGGAGGGAGGGAGGAAGGGAGGGAGGAAGGGAGGGAGGGAGGGAGGAGGAAGAGAAGGAAGAGAAGAAAGAAGACAAGGACAGAGGGAGGGAAGACTTTCTTGAACATCTCTCTATCTCACACACATGATTGTGTTTGTCCGGAGCTTCTTCCAAGCCCTTGCTAGGCTACCATGAGGCAGGATCCTGGTTGCCCTTCCCCTAAGGCTGAGCTCAGAGGATCAGACAAATCCCCACCATCACCAGGAAGCACCGAGTGGGGAGCTAAGCTGACAAACTCTCCCTTGGTAAGCACAGAGAAGTCCATTAGTACTAAAAACGTTTCTTGCATTTCCCCTGCAGAGGCTTGAGAGCGTGGGTGGGAAGGTAAGGTGCTCTTGCTAATTAGAGCCTGATCTGTACTTAATTTCATTCACTAGCTACATATTTCTGTAACAAAGTGAGTAAGTGTGAATGCAGATGAATTTAACAAGTAATTAGAGGCACCCACTTAGTTGCAAACGCTTTCCCTCAGACCAGTTCTGCAAAGGGAGTTGGAAGAGCTCCCAGTTCTGTCCCCTTGGCTGCCCCCAGCACTAGCACCCTCGGAGAGCTCCTGGCCATGATCCTGAACCATGCCAATAGTCCCTCCCTGCTCTACCTGCCCTGTGGTTAAGGCTTTTCCTCTCCACTTGCACAAACCTCTCAAGAAAGGGTCCCAAGTTTCCTATCTCTAAAGATGCTGCTGGTAAGCCCTGAGCAATCAGGGTTAGGGTAGAAGGAGTGCCTGGCTGAGGGATGTCTTCCAGACTCTTCCATGGAGAATAAGAACGCCTCACACTGACAGAGTGATTTAAGCTTTGGTTTAGAAATAGCATCAAACAGTCGCCAAACAGTTTTTCAGCGCCTATGCGCCAAAGCAGTGTACTAGGGATTCCAAAACAAAGGAGCCATCTCTCCTCTCAGGGAGGTTGCAGTCTAAGGGAGGGTGGGAGACAACAAGGACTTACATAAGTAGATACAGCATGAATAGAAAGAAAACATACCAGAGTCAAAATTAAATATGACAGTTTGTCCCCAGCATTTTCCTGTTTGGTTCCAGAGTAGAATTCAAAGTAATTGGTTCAGTCATTCTGGAAAGCCATTTGGAACTCTGCCCTTACAGCTATTAAACTCTCCCTACCCCTTGACCCAGCGATTCTGCTGCTAAGTTTATACCCAGAGATCAAAGAAAGAGGAAAAAGAACCCACAAAATATTTACAGCATCTCTTGAATATTGAGAAGGTGCCCATCAACTCCAGAATGAGGGATCGACTTGTGACTTATGAGGTGATGGAATACTACTGGGCTGTGAGAAAGGAAAAGGGGAGGGTTGAAGAGAAGCCCAGGTTTGCCATGAACTGAAGCAGGGGGAGGTGATCAGGACCAGGAGAACAATTTGATCATTGCAAAGAAAAATGAATTTGAGGGATTTAAAACATTTGATCAATACCAAGATAACCATGATTACAGAGGAGGAGAAAGGCTTGGGGTATGGCTTGAGACACATATTTGTTGGATGTGGCCAATGTGGCTATTTGTTTTCCTTGACTGTACATTTTAGAAAGGGTTTAGAAAGGTTTCCTTTTCTATTCTTTCTTGATAGAGGTGGGATGGGAAGGAGAGGAAATGATTCCTTACTTACTGAAAAATAAAATAAAATTGTAATTTTGAAAAAGCCATAAGAAAAAGCTACAGAGATAGGGAGTCTGGGTCACCTTCTTAAGTATGGATTCAATTGCCTCTCCTGGAGGAGGCAGGGTGCCTCTCATTGGCAGTTTTCGTAGCAAATGATCACTTTTCTCTTGTGTTCTACAGGGAGTTTTGTCAATAAATAATTTAAAGAAACTCTTCACATATAGCAGGTGGGTTCCATGTTCTCTAAGGTTTCTTCTAATTTTGTTTCTATGATTTTGATTGTTCTTTCTCTGGGTCTCTCTTCTTTTTCCATCCACAATAAAAATGAATGACTATATTTGTAAACTGGGCATCTGGTACTGAAAAACCACAAGCTGCAATCCATGAAATCCTTTAGTGTCCAAATGCATCTATTTGTGAATCTTGACAATCCAGGTTTAAGAGGACACCATTATCCCCACTTCTTTGTAGATGTGGGGAGCTATGGGTGTGGAACACTGTATATACTGGCAGACTCAGACAATGTTAAGAAAAATGTTAGTTTTTGCTAAATACCTTTTTTCTCCTTTCAACTTAGAAGAAATGGCTCATAAGGCAGGGGAGGTCTAGAGATTTCTCAACATAATATCATAGATTTATAGTTGGAAGGGAAGCTAGAGGTCATTGAATCTAGCCCTTCGTTTCACACATGAGTTACCGGAAGCTAAGATAAGTGAAGTGACTTGCCCAAGGTCATACAGCTTGTGTCTGCTGCAAGGTCATCTGGATTCCAAGTATTTCCCTCTAACCATCTTGCCCCTGAAGGTAATTTTTTAAAACCCCAAAAGAAACAAAAATTAAAACAACATTCCATGCTTGATTTATAACACTTTGAAATATGTAAAGGCCTGCATTGATTTTCCTCAAGTCAGCCCACTTGTGATCTGCCACTAAGTGTGGAGGTGACCATGAGCTAGGGAGCCCAAGCTCCAACAGGCCCCAAAGGCTAGGAGGGCTCCACCATGGGGGTTAATGGATGGTTCATGTGCTTGCTGTCTGAGGCTCAACCTAACCCTCTTTACACAGTCTCCCTCTCGTGCTTCTTCAAGGAGAATTATTTCTGAGCTAGAACTCATTCCAAGGAACTTTTACAAGGTTAAAGAGATTCTTCCATGGAGATTTTAAGAGTGATAAAGAAATCTCATCTTAACATGGAGCGGCCCCCACTGAAGCTCCTAAAAATCTCGTGCTGGTCAGTCTTCCTGCTGCCTCTGTGTGTGTCTGCACATGTGTCCATGGGGCGTATGGGCTGCTCGTTGGCTTCCTGAGTCCTTTTCAGGGCTGCTCATCTACCTCTGGTGTCCACTGTTCACCCAGCTCTCACCTGTGGCTCTGCAAGCTGCAGCCCATGCAGAGGTCGCATCCTGGTGAAACCATGTTGGCAGATGGGCTAAGCCTGGCTGAGGTGACCAACAGGCCTCAAAGGCATCAGTGGGTTGGAGAGATCTGCCCAGGGATGTGAGGACGCCTCGGGAAGAATGGATGGGTGAGAACAATCCGCTCCCAGCGGGCATTGAGGTACATGAAGGAGCACTTGGGGCTTGGTCAGGCACAGAAAATACCAAGGACAGCGACCGCAGCTCACACCATCACCAATCAGCTGGACTTTGGTCTTGCCATTGGACTTGGATGACTCTGCATGAGTGAGTGAGGCTGAAGACTTGCTGTAAATCTGCCTCACTTAAATCCAATTCAGGCATGAATCAAGACGTCACTCTGTGATGTCATTAATCCTCTTTGAAAACAAAGGAACAACAACAACAGCAGCAGCATGTGTATTCATATTGCATGTGTGTACACCTACTTCAGTCCAGGCACCATCAGTGATGGTGATGGAGATAGTTCTCTATGTACCAAGTGAGGCCCACACCTAGAGCCTTTGCTTTAACTTCCATTGTCTGGAGATACTGTCAGTGCAGCAAAGAAGCCTTGAGGGGAGGCCCCAAGGCACAAGCCACTCTACAGACAAACTGAGGATTCCACCCAGAACTTTGGCTCTACACATTTAAGGCAAGTCCACTGTTCACTACCTCACAGAATGCTGGAACCTTGAGGTGGGAAGGGATCTAATCCAATTCAGAAAGAAAAATTCTACCAAATGATCATCCAGCCTCTGCTTGGGCAAAGGGGAAGTTTCTCACCCCCTTAGGCATTCTGAACCACTTGGAGAGAATTCTGACTGTAGGGAAGGTTTTCCTGATATCAAGATTAAATTGGTTATCAGTTTCCTCCCATTGTTTCTTGTTTGGCCATATGGGAACAAGCAAAACCAATCTAAACCCTCTTGAATTCCCATCCCACTCTCCCTTCATATAGCTTTGGAATCCCAGTCTTGATCTTTACCATCCCTCCAACAGAAACATGGATTCTGACCATGGGCTGCTAAATTCTTTGCATATAGTAATTTCTCTCTCTCTCTCTCTCATCCATCCATCCATCCATCCATTCATCTATCTATCCATTCATTCATCCATTCATCTATCTATCTATCTATCTATCTATCTATCTATCTACCTATCTATCTATCTATCTGTCTGTCTGTCTGTCTGTCTGTCTGTCTGTCTGTCTATTTACCTATGAATGTATTGATCTACCTGTCTTTCTGGTCTTTCTATCTATTGATTGATCTATCATATCTAACATCTACCTACCAACCTACTTACCTGCCTGCCAGTCTATATTTATTCTTCTTCTGCCTTTTGTGGACCAAGTGAACAATTCTATTCCCTCTTCCATCCTCTGCTAGTACTGAGAACAACTAAGGGGGAAAATGGATAGAGTGCCAGGCCTGGAGTCTGGACGACTCATCATCTTGAGTCCAAATCTGAACTCATAGACACTTACTAGCTCTGTGACCCTGGGCAGGTCACTTAATCCTGTTTGCCTTATTTTCTCCATTTGTAAAAGGAACTTTCCTTTCCAGCAAGCCTCTCCAGTATCTTTGCCAAGAAAACCTCAAATAGAACCATGAAGAGTCAGACATGACTGAAATAACTGAATAACAATAATTCCTTCTTCTAGGTGACAACCGTGAAATATTTGAAAACAACTCATATTTCTCCTTCACAAATCTTCTCTTCCTAAGGCCAAACATGCTAAATCCTAAATCCCTAAAGCCTCATGTGGCATGGACTCAAGGCTTTAGGGAACACAGTGGATGGAGCACTGGCTCTGCAGGTAGGAAGCTCTGAGTGCCAATCTGCCCCTCAGATCCTTACTAGCTGTGTAACTGAGCAAGACATTTACTCTCTATTGGTCTACTGTAAAGCAAGAATAACAATAGTGCAGGGTCGCTATAGGGCTTAGCACATGCCTGGCATGTAGTAGGCACTATACAGATGCTTATTTCTTTCCCCTTCTCTGTACTACCCTGGTTGTCCTCTCTGACACTCTTTACAGGATGGGCCTGAACTGCTCCACACCCCAGCAGTGATCAGAGCTGAGACATGTCCTATAGACCCATCCACCACATGGGGCCATATTGGTGTCATGGTGGTTGTGAGCTTAAGGGCACAGTGGCTGTTGGAATGGGGGCAAGAGAGAGAAGCTTCTACAGGCAGGATCTGGTATCTCATATGTAGACAATTTCCCTCAGAGGATCCTGAGGCCCAGAGCCCTGACAGGCAGGATATTGGGCCTGGAGGTGATTATGTGCCCCATTGCCCTGTCTGCCTCTTAACTTCCAGGCACTCAAAACACAAAGACTATATTAAGCTGAGCACCTGATCCTCTTTAAATTTGGAGACTTACCCAAACAAAGAACAGAATACAAGTACTTAATCAACATTTTCTGCATGGTTGGATGGATGGATGGATGAATGGATGAATGAATGAATGAATGAATGAATGAATGAATGAATGAATGAATGACAAGTCTGCTGTAGGCAAAAGAGAGAATGAGTTCACCAATGTTGTTTCGGTGATCAATGGGGCCAGCGGTATTACAGATACTCTATAGGTTAAAGTCTTTGGATGGTAGATTTAGAGCGGGAAGAGATCTTGGAAGCCGTTGAGTCTAGATCCCTTGTTTTCCAGGGGAGGAACCTAAGGCCCAGAGAAGGGAAGGAATGTCCTCAGGGTCTGAATGGAGGTCCTCTGCTGTCAAGTCTGGAGCGCTTGCTGCCATGACGCCGCTGCCCTCTGTCACCCCGTTCTTTTAGAACATGATTGTTTCTGTCATTCAAAAACATGCTTGTATCCAATTCTGTTCCCTTCAACACACACACATCAAGCTGCGGTCACGAGATGCCAGGCCCTGGGCTTACATTAAAACAAACCAAAAGAAAGAAACAAATAAAAAATGAGTTGGTGGCCCTGCTTTCAAGGATCTTACAAGCTACTGGGAAGGTGGCAGGAGCCTCAGTGGGCCAACAAGTCCAGCCTTGGATCTTGGCAAGTCACTTAACCACTGTCTGCTTTAGTATCCTCATCTGGAAAATGGGGAAGATGATGGCACCTCCTTCAAAGAGCTATTGCAAGCCTTAGACTCCTATGATGATCATTCTGGATGTTCCAAAAGTCCAAGTGCGATTTTAGGGTTCTGTGGCTTAAGTAGCTACTAAATAGCTAGGCTATAATGGGCAGTGATGGGGCAGGGGAGGCAACCAGAAACAGTTTTCTAGGAGAATCAGAGGAGGGGAGAGAACATTTTCAGTTGTGGAAATCAAGGAAGCCTTCATGGAGAAAATGGCACGACACTGCACCTGGGAGGAAGCTAAGGATTCTGGGAAGCCAAGGTAGTCATGGCACAGGGAGCACCAAAGGCTTTTGAGTGGTACAGTTATACCAGTGACTTACTGATGGATAATGAGCATCTTTTCTTTATTTTGCAAATATAGAAAAAATCAAATTTATCTATGAGAAAAAGATGGGAAGACTAACAGGCAACCAATGCAAAAAATAAGAAAAGAAAGATGGTCTAGCTGTACCAGATCTCAACTTGTATTACAAAGAAGTGATCCTCAAGACTCTCAGGTACCAGCAAGGAATAGAGGGTAGGTCACTGGAATAGATTAGGTACATAACCACACTGGCAATGGCCAGAGTAATCTAGTGTTTGATGAATGCAAAGATCTAAGTTTGGGGACAAGAACTCACTAGATGACAAAAATTGCTGGGAAAAGTGGAAAGCAGTTTTGCAGAAACTAGGCAAAGGCCAACATCTCACAGTGTATATCAGGATAAAGTCAAAATGGTTACCTGATTTAGACATGAAGCGAATGAGGGGAACATGGACAATTGTAGCCATCAGATCTATGGATAAGGGGAGAAGTTATGATCAAACAAAAGAGCATTATGGGATGCAAAATAAATCATTTTGACTGTGTTAAATTTAAAGGGTTTTGCAAAACCAAAACTAATGCAGTCACTATTAGAAGAAAAACAGACCTGGGCAAGTCACTTGACCCCCATTGCCTACCCTTACCATTCTTCTGCCTTGGAGCCAATACATGGTATTGACTCCAAGACGGAAGGTAAGGGTTTTAAAAGAAAAAAAAAACAGAAAACTGGGGGAAATTTATACCAAATTTCTCTGATAAAGATCTCATTTCTCACCTATATAGAAAACTCAGTCAAATTTATCAGAATTGGAGTCGTTGCCCAGCTGACAAATGGTCAAAGGATAGGAACATGCAGTACGAGAAAAAACCAAAGCCAACGGTCGTCGCATGAAAAATGCTCTAAAACCCTCTGTATTAAAATGCAGATTGAAACAACTCTGAGATACCTTTTCACTCCCATCAGACTGGTTAATATGACAGAAAAGGAAGATGTCAATGTCAGAGAGGATGCGGGAAAATTAGGGCACTGTTGGTGGAGGTGAGAACTGGTCTAATCCTTCTGGAGAGCCATTTGAAACTGCTCAAAAGGCTATCAAATGGAGCACACTCTGACACAGCAATGCCACTGCTAGGTCTATGCCCCAAGGAGATAAAAGAAGGGAAAAGACTCATGTGTACAAAATTATTCATGCCAGCTCTTTGGTGGTGAATTGTTGGAAATTGAGGGAATGTCAATCAATGATGGATGAACAGGTGAGTTCAGATCTACAATGGTGAGGGAATTCGACTGTCCTATAAGAAATGAAAAGCGAGATGCTTTCAGAAAAACCTGGGAAGACTTAGAGGAACTGATGCAAGTCAGTAAAACCAGGACAACGTTGTTCTCAGTGACGGCAATATTGTTTGATGAATGATTTGGCTATTCAGATGACTAAATGATCTAACAGCTCCAAAGGACTTGGGATGAAAAATGCTGTCCACCTCCAGACAAGAACTCATGGAGTCTGAATGCAAATGAGAGCAGACCTTTTTTCAGGATTTCCTTTTGTAACACTACCAATATGGAAATATGTTTTGTGCTGTTGTTTTGTCATTCAGTTTCATCTGGCTTTTTGGGACCCCTGGACCATAGCACATCAATATTGTCCCTGAGGTTTTCTTGGCAAAGAAACTGGAGCAGTTTGCCCTTTGCTTTTCTAGTGGATGAAGGCAAATAGAAATTAAGTGACTTTCCCAGAATCACACACTCCGTCTCTGAGGGGAGCCTTGAACTCGGGTCTTCCCGATAACCAGCCCAGTTCTCTGGAACCTCTGGGGAGTGCATAGACCCAAACATTGGTGGAAAGCTGTAACTGTTAGCAGGTGTTATTTTTTTTTCCTGGCCTCTCCATGGCTTCCATTCATTGCTCCTGGTTTTGCCATCTAAGGTCAAGCTGAACATAGTTTGTCATCCCCCTTCCAAGCGACCACCTAGGAAAGAAGGCTGGAATGGAACCTTTGACTGAGAAAAGTAGGCGGCATTTCCACAGCGTCCTGGTTATGCCAGACATCCCTGCATGAGCTTTAACCTCGGACATGTGTTCCCTCCTGGAAAGACCAGCAGGAGAGCTTGTTGTTCTCTGTTTCGGTTGCACAGGAAAAGGAACAACTGGTTCCTTAGCCTCAGACTCCAGCGGGCATCCACACTGTCCTCCATAATGCCAAGGCAGCTTGCTGGGAAACCGTGATAGGAACAGTTGGCATGCTAGTAGGAATGCCGCACTAATGAGTTGGGAGAAAGGCTCGACATGCCAAGGAGGTAAAAGTTAATTAAGAATTACTCTTTGCTCCTCGAAGCCTGGCACAATGGCACACTGGAGTGAGGAGCCTTGGCCAGTGGGTGAGGGACGCTGCATGGACCAGGCCTCTGGGATTCATCCCTCTAAATCCATCTTAGAGGAGCAGAATTGCAACCTTTGGTAAGGCTAAGGGATGAGTCTGATGAGGAGGGGGTGAAACAGACTTGGAATCCTAGAATGTCAACATTGAGAGACCTTCAAATACAGCACAATGAGCACAAATGTCTTAGCCCTGGAGCTGGGAAGCCCTTAGACCACAGAACATGGAATATCTGAGCAGAGCAGGAAGGATTTAGAATATACAACCGAGAACGTGAGAGCTAAGAGGGACTTAGAATAAGGAAAATAAAGTCTAGAAGGTCTCATAAATATGGAACCCAAAAGAGCAAAGCTGAAGGGCAGCTGATTCGGCATCAGAAGGGTCATTGGAGTCATCATTACTGCTCATATGACCCACTTTCCCAAAGGGGCCTTTTCCCAGGGTCCATCCCTCTTGACCTCTCTGAAGTGGCTGAAGCTATTGATCACCCTCTACCATTGGAGACAGCTTCTATTGGAATTGTTCTGGCTGCTCTCTCAGGACTCTTCTTCTTGTGTGACCATTCCTTAGGCAGAATCATCAGCCATATCACAGTCTCTTGAAGTCCCATGATTCCTCTTTCAACAAGATCTTTCCAATATTTACTTGTCTTTCCACCCTCACAGATACCATCTTCTTTCAGGCTTCTATCACTTTACCTGGACTACTGCAGTCTAGGCATAGTGACTACCTATTTGGTCTCCTTGACTCAGGTCTTCCTCATCTCTATCCAACTGTCACTGTTATAGCACAAATTCAACCATTTCCTTATTCTACTCATTGAACTCCTGTGACTCTATTCTAGGATCAAATATACTCTACTTATTTGGGCATTTCAAGCTCACCACATGACTCCTTCTTACATCTCAGTCTTCTTGTACTTTCCACACTCCATGGTCCATCCAATATTGACCTCCTTGTGGTTCCTCACATATGCTGATCCATTTCCCTTCTCTGTGCTTTTGTACTGGAGGTTCCCCAAGTCTTCCAGAGGTATGATTTCTCTCTACCCCTCCTCAAAACACCTGGATTCCATCTAGAGAGCTGCTGGAGACCGTAGTCACCTAAGCTGTTAATGCCTTCTTTTCTAAGCTTCTCTTCGATTTAATCTGTATGTACTTTGTACATAGCCATTTATCTACATGTTGTTTTCCAAATTAGAGTCTAAACTCCCTGAGGGCAAGGACTCTCCCTTTGTTGCCTTAGGATCCTCAGTGCCTCACCTAATAAATACATGCTTGTTGATTGACTGACTTAACCACTCTCTCCCTGAGTTCCCTCAGGTACAAGCTTATGGAACTGGACCTCTTAATTTCTCAGGTCTGATCTAGATCTCAATCCTCCCAGCCTACATGAAAGGTGAGGTTTTCCCTGCTCTTCTTATAATGGTTAATGTTGAATGGGTGGGCAAGCAGGGACACTTGGGTGATCAGAGCTAGAATAAGAGAATCTCATCTCAGTTCAACTACAGCCTTTTCGCTTCCATTCAATTCTACTATGGTTCATTTTCTTGTATGTGCAAAGCATGGACTTAAGTTTGACAAGGCACTATTGAAGCCTTTTCTGAGTTTCCTTCATTTGGGTGTCTTCCTTCTCTTGATTATTTCCAGTTTATCCTGTATATATCTTTAAAGTACACATTTATCTACCTGGTGTTTGTCCCATTAGACTGTGAGTTTCTTGAAAATTGGCTGACTTTCCCTTTTCTTCATACCCTCCCTGTTATGAGCAGTTTGGGGCACATAGTAGGTATTTAATACATACTTTCTGTTTTGACTTGACTCGGTTCATAAGATAATAATTGAAACAGGAAAACCAAGGAAATAACTAAGGAAGAGAACATCCTTGAAGAGATTCTTCTCCCCACTACATATCTAATCAATGGGTAGAAGATGGAAGATGATTCAGCAAATTAACTAAGAAGACATCAAATAGATAGATGGATTCCATTCAACTAAGCAGAAGTTATCTACTGGGCTAATTTCTGAAAATGAACCAAACAAGCACCATCTATAAGAATCCAGAGAATAGGATCCTTAATTTAGGACTGGGAGTGACTGTGAAGGCCATCCCCTTAAATACCCTCCATCTTGTTATAGATGAAGAAACAGGCCCAAAGAAGTAGCATTTCTTGTCTATGTCTCCTAGGAAGTAAGCTGTGGAACTAAGATTTGAATATGAGTCCATATCCAGAGGTAGCTAGGGGGTGCCACAAGGGATAGAACATGGGGCTTGGAATCAGAAAGACCCAAGTTCAAATCCAGCCTCAAACACTTCCTAGCTAGGTGGCCCAGGGCAAGTCATTTAACCTCTAGTCACCTCAGTTTCCCCATCTGTACAATGGAGATAATACTAGCACCTACCTTACAGGACCATTGTGAGAATAAGACAAGACAATCTTCCCACTGCAATCAGCAATGATTTTATTTGTTTTTATCAGTGCTCTAACACATCCCTCATTTTCAATAATAGCTTCTGGAAGTGTCTCAGGTCTCCAAGCAGTGACAAGGCTTTCCTTTCAGCCTCTTTTGAGTAGGATTCCTGAGTGAGGACCAATCCATGGCAGCCAGTTTGTTGGTGGGCAGAAGACAGCGAGAAGAGTCAGTAAGACACTAGGAAATCTATGTCTGCTCTCTGCATCCCTTGGCTTCAGCTCACCTGCTTATATAAGGAGATTTCTGGTTTTAAAGGCAGAGAGATAGTGCTCACACACACACACACACACACACACACACACACACACACACACAAAACACCTCACACCCATAACTATCTGAAGGAAAATAAGAAAAGGCTGGCAACCCTTAAAGTATGTGTTCTGAACTTGGGAGCCATGGCCTTGTTTTTGAAAATAACTGCATTTCCACATGATTGGTTTCTTTTATAACTTTATATTAAAATGATTTTATATTATTTTATATTAAAATGATGTAGCTTTTTATATTAAATGTATGTAAATATATTAAAATGTAGATTTTATATTAAAATGATGTAGCTGAGATTAAAAAGAAAGCAATAACTCAGAAAATTTGTATAGACAGTTTCTCAGACAGAAGTCTCCACTGAAAATATATAGAGAATTTTGTTATTATACAAGAATATGAACCAAACCCCAATTGATGAATGGTCAAAAGATATGAGCAGACAAATTTTGGATGAAGGAATCAAAACAGTATATAACTACATAGGGAAAATGCTCTGAATCATTATTAATTAGAACGATTCAAATCAAAACCATTCAAATATAATTTCACATCTATAAAATTGACTAAAATGATAAGACATCAATGTAGGAGGTGTTGTAGAAAAATGGAGACATTAATACTCTTGATGGAGCTGGGAACTGATCCAACCATTTTGGAGAGCAATCTGGAATTATGCTCAAAGAGTGATAAAACTGGATAGACCTTTTGACCCTACAATGCCACTATTATGTTTATTTCCTAAGGTGATCAGGGAAAAAGGAAAAGGACTTCTATGTTCTCAAATGTTAATGACAGTCTCTTTGTGGTGACAAAGAACTGGAAATTGAAGGGATGGTTTTGAGCCAGGGGCCGGGAGTAAATTACTTAGTGCTCAGGCTAGATATCTTACCTTGTCCTCTCTCTGATTTATTGCTTCACTCTTTCTACATTTTGTAAATAAATTGTAAATAAAATCTCTTTGGAATTAATTAAATTCCTGGTGTCCAAACTCTTAAATAATAAATTCCAACCCTTTAAAAATTTAACCCATTTTCACCCTTACAAAATGATGATCAGGTTAATTTTGGGAAAACATGGAAATACATGAAATTATGAAGAGTGAAATGAGTAGAACCAAGAGAATATCCTATACAGCAACAGAAATACTGCTTAAAGAATGACTTGTGTATGTTAATCTCCATCTTCAGAGTAAGAATTGGTAAATAGAAACAAATACTAAATAGTTTTATATACACATATATCTTTTTGTCAATGATGCCTTCTCTAATGGAGGAAGATAACTGAAAGTTTTAACGTAACAAAAAATAAATAAATTTAAATTAAAAACAGCACAGTTCTGAGGAGGGCTTCACTGGAATGTCAAAGAGGCCAATGATATGGGGGGAAAAGTTCAAAACTCCTGCATTTGGACAGCTCTTTTCTCCTCCCACCCCATTTTCAAGATTATTTGAACAGGGGGTTGTGGAAAGTGAGGATAGCAAGGAACTTGGAGGCCATTGTGTTGAAAGAGAGAGCAACATAAATGAACTTTAACTTCCCCCTGGGATCAAGGCAGGGATTAGGGTGAGAGAGGTCAAATAGGGACTAGCTAGCCAATTTATTGATGAAGGAGGAAGGTGATAACAGAAAGGAACAGAATAACTCAAGCTACCTGGATGGAGAGAACCTCAAAGGTGAGAGATTACTGAGGGAGAGTGTCAGAGGGTTGGTTGGGAAGGGACAAGAAAAAGCAAAGACCTAGGGAATGCCTCTTTTTGGTCTAGGAAACTGACAAAACAAGAGTTGTGATAAACAACTGAGACAAGAATTGATGAGGCATCTTCTCAGGGAGAATCAGTTTCCTTATAGAAGAAAAAAAGATTTCTCAGGAGATTATGAAGCATTTAACATTATACATGAAACTAGAAGAGCCTTTAGGACCTAGGTGAGAAGCAGATGGGACCTTAGAACATAGAACAGACAGTGTCTGAGTGAAAAGTGGTCTTAGAATATAGAGCAGATGGTGTCAGAGCTGTAATGACCCTCAAAACTTAGAATTGAAACTACCAGAAATAGAAGAGTCTTGGGACACCAAATGTCAGAGAAGGAAGGGGACCTGAGGACATAGAATGCCAGAGGGAGAAAAAATCCAAGACAAGAGATCTAGAGTTCTAAACTTGTGTGTGTGTGTGTCTGTCTTGGGCCCATCTAGTTATCTGGTGAAGCCTAGAAACCCTTTCTTAGAATAATGTTTTTAAAAGAATAGAATAAAACATATGGAATTACAAAGAAAACTAGTTATATTGAAACACAATTATCAAAATATGTTTCTAAAATCCCATATCTCAGATTAAGAAGCATAGCCATAGAGCATAGTTTGTCACAGTTGTCAGGATCCATGGAGACCACTTGACTCATTTCACAAATGAAGAAGCTAAAGATCAAAGAAGTAAGTGATTTGCTTGAGATCATGTAGGTATTTAACAGAAATTCAATTTAAACTGAGATCTTCTTGACTCCAAGTCTCATGATCATTACACAACTTGGCAGTCTTCCCTAGTCAATATGGCTTTCCTGTGGCTTCATCTCCTTCCAGAGTCCTCAGGCCAGCAATACTGGCATCTTCAGTAAATAAGTCTATTGTGTCTTCTGTAGACAAGGAGGAGACCATCTGGCTTGTCTATCCTTCACCTTATAATCATCAAGACCTAATTCACCTCCAGAAAAACATAAAGGAATATTAGTTTCTCTTTGAAGTCTGATGTGTAACCCCATGAGGCTTTCTGCCCTCCTTGCTCCCAAAGGTATGTTACCAAATGATATATTGGCATAATTATTCTGTGTGTGTGTGTATGTCTGTCTGTCTCTCACACATGTCTTTTCCTTTATTCTTGAAGGAGATGTGTTTCCACTTTATATCAATGTCTGAAGACTTCTCCTTGAGATCCACCCTCTTCTTCCAATGGTTAATATGATTCCTTTGAATTAACATCAAGATGCGGGGGCCTTTCAAATAGAGATGGGCCCAGACACCATGAATGAAGAATATTAAATCACATAGCACCTCTAAGTTGAATGCATTCTTATTGAGAATGCAGACTAGCCATTTCTTGATGGAATGAAAGAAGATAGATATCAAGGGAAAATATGCCTTTCCTTACCTTTCCCTCATTATGGTCAATAATCCTAATAATTATGGTCATTATATACTGATATTTAGGATATTGCCTCTCCCTCATGAGTGAGTTCAGTGTCTAGATCACAATTTCTCTCTTCACCCCACCTTATGCCTGCCCTCTAGAGGACTGTAGTATACAAACCTAGTCCCTCAAGAATTCTTGACTTCCCAGGCCATCACTCTTAGTCTAATTATTCTCTTTTCCCTCCCCAAAACTGATCCCTCGGTGAATCAGCTTAACTCTATGCTATGTTCACCCCTTGGCTCTTTTGTTCTTTTATCTGCTGGGCTGCTGAGTAGATCTTGAGAATATTGTAAAACCAAGTTAACTGAGTGGATTATGAATTTGTTACCTAACTCTAAGTGGATGCTTCCTTATTAAAAGAAATTATTCCTCCTTCTCTTCCCAAGTAGATCCTCTAATCCACTTCCCACAAGGACTCCTCCAAATATCTTCACTCAATATGGCTTACACTCCCCATCCTCTCAACTGAAGGCTTCATGTCCTCACCTTTAAATATTGAACATACTTGACTTGAGCTCCATCTTCTTTTCTCCTTACCTCATTCCACTTCCCCACCCACCTTTTCATTTTCTTAATACCCTGCCTGATATAATATAATTGAAGTCCAGGTGAGAAATGGTGACTAACATATCAGACCACCAGGGTCCCAGAATCGTAGCTTTAATACTTTATTGGAAGCAGATGTTGGGCATATAGAAGCAGAGAATATTCAAGATGATCAGAATATAGTATGGTGAGCTTAGGTAGAAGACAGAAATGGTGAATTCTCATCAATCAGAAGAAAAATTATAGCCTTGATCTTGACTGAACTTGTAAAATGGCATTGAACCCATACTTACAGATCTTCAGCAGCTCACTTTGCCAACCATGGACATAGAATGGCAATGGGCACCTACTTATCTTCTACAGTGTAGAAGAATCTACGTCTTCAAAAGGATGGCAGGGGAACATATTGACCCGTCCTTTCCTCAGGCCATTCTGTCTGGGATAATAAATCTCAGGAATAAAGGCTTTAATTATCAAGTTGACTCCACTGAAGAAATAGTTTCCTATTGTTATTAGGGCAGGATTCCCTGGATTCAATGCTGATGTCCTTTGAAAAGGAATAGAGGAGAGAAGCATCTGAGACCCTCACAGGTGACATGGAGCTTGGCATATGCAAGGTACTATGTTGCCTCCAACCCCTAGATCAACTGAGGTACACCAACAGATTCTGACAAGATTGAACATGGACAGCAGCTTAAGAAGAGAAAAATGGGATCTTCAGAAGGCCTTTTTGTCATTAAGCTGCTGTCCATGTCCAGTATTGCCATCATTTCAAAGAGGTAGGTGCCCATTGCCATTATGATATTTCCATGGTTGGAAAAGTAAATATTGTCCTAACATCACCCTTCAGTGACCAGGAATGACTTGGATGCTATTTCTTCTTCTTTTTTTAACGCATAGTTATATTAAGTTGGGTTATCTGTTTTACCAACTTATTAGGCAACTGAAAATTAATTGAGATTACATATCATTTAAAAAATCCAATGTATATTCCAAAATTAAATAATACAGAGATCAAGACAACAGGGATTCTGGGATTTCCTTATAGTTAGTAAATTACATACTCTTTTGGCATCACACATAAAATGTTTTCTCCGGGTCCAAATTATGGAATATTATGTATTAGGTCCTTTTGTCTTACTGTTTTGACTCCCCTTCCTCTACTATATTCTATGAGGAGAGGTACTATGTCTAAATAAACTATATATTTGCTGTTATTATTTTCACTGACCACTAACTGAAAGGAAATTTCTCCCTAGTTCAGCATAGTTTTCTAACGTTTATATAGCACTCTCAGATTTGCAAAGGCCTTTACAAATGTTTGATTCTTCTTTGATCCTCCCAACAATTCTGTGAGGTTAAGTGTTATCACTAGCCCATCTTATAGATGAAAAAGTACTAAGTCTCAAAGAAGTTAAATGACTTCCCCAAGGTCACAAAGTTAGTGTGTTAGTTGCTATTGCTAGGTGCATTTTACTTTTAATAAGCAGCATAGAAATCTAGATAGGGACAACTTGGTCCTAACCAACAGAGGGAAAAAAAAACATCTGGAAACCAATGGAAATTTTCTTGTGTAAGTGTGCTCCAGTGAGGCACAGCATCCTTAGATTCTGGGCTAGACTTCTGGGAAATGTAAAATTAAATTAACGTAATCAGATGGAAGATCAGGGACCCCGGCTCATTTGGGAAATTATTGATCCAAGCCAGAACAGTGCCCCGAATAGATTTCACCAAATGTTAATTGTAGAAAGCAGCAGAGGGAAGCAAGAGTGTTGAAAATTGTTCATTCTCTAATAAAAACTCTTTCTAATGAAAGTGTGTAGGAGGTGGGGGTGGGGTAGATTCATTCTGTCTTTAATAGACACCCCCACGCAAAGCAAGAAAAGCTTGCCTTCTAACTAGGAAATTAGTCAGCTGCTGGGAAGGCAGGGACAATTTTCCACCTCATTAGTAAAAAGTTTATTTATTGTAACCACTGGAAGGATAGACGCCTGAACTCAAAGCAAATCGTGCATTCTCTCCTCCAATCTCCCTGGTGCTGGCCCTGGTGCTGATATCACAGTGCACAGATCATTACCCAGTGCAATTCAGAGGAGCTCTATCTCTGCCCCCCTGCCCCAGGCTGAGCATCCGGGCCAGCCAGGAGGGAGTTATTCCTAATAGTGTTTGGCTCTTCCTTCTCAGAAGCAGGCAGACTTATCTCAGTGAAACACCTCTTTCTGAATATAGCACACATCCAGAACCACAGGCTCTATTAAACTCACCTGTTCAAAGCAAGTTAGGCCAGCTGAGATTGAAGGAGAGGAATGAAATGATCTAAAATAAACATTACAAAATATAGACCCTAATGCTCATTCATTTCCCCCCTTAGATTATAGCACAGTCCTTCATATTAAATTCTTATAACCAAAACAATTGTAATACATAATTATAAAAATGGTGTCATTCTTCAGTTTTTTCAGTCACATCCAACTTTTTGTGACCTCATTTTGGAGTTTTCTTGGCAAAGATAATAAGAGTGGCTTACCATTTTCTTCTCTAGCTCATTTTGCAGATAAGCAAACTAAGGCAATCAGGACTAAATGATTTGCCCAGGTTTATATAGCTGGTAAGGCTAGGTCTTGAGGTCAGATTTGAATTCAGGTCTTCCTGACTCCAGTTATGGTACTTTATCTGCTGTTCCATTTATATAGATTTGCATAGCACTCTACAAACATTATATCACTTAATTGAGAATGCTTGGCTATTTTTTGCTTCTTTCCCCTAATTTTTTTCACCTTTCTCCAAGTGCCTCTCCATCCTTCAAATGGTCAAGAGTTAGTAACTCAGTCCCAAATCTTTATATGGGACCTTGTTTCTTTGTCCCACATGACTTCTTCTCTACCATCTATGTTCACTTTTCCCTAGATGCACTAGAAGTTTAGAGTCCCCAAAAGATTTGTTGACTCTTTCTTTGTGTCTCTGTGTCTCTCCCCCCCCTTCTCCATCTTCCTTTGTCTCTCTTTGTCCTAAAGATTACCCTAAGATTCTGGTTTTCTAATACTAGTACTTCACATTGGCAGTTAAGTGGCTAAGAGGATAGAGCACTAGTTCTGGAATGAGGAAGACTCCGCATCAGGCACATAGTAAGTACTATGTAAATGCTATTACTATTAATTAGTTCTTAGCAAAGGGAATTTAGTAAAGAAACTAGTGATTGACACAGAAATATACTCTAGGTATGGAGAACAGCCTATGCAAAGATAGGAAGACAGGGCATGGAACGTTGCCTGTGAGGAACAGGAAAAAAGAATAGTGTGACTGAACAGTAGAGTGGGAGGGGGGCACATGTAATGTATAATAAGGTTAGGAAGTAATATATAATAGAATGAGTTGGAAGCAGGTTCTAAGGTACTCAAAATGTCAAACAGAAGAACATGTATCCTAAACATAACAGAGAATGATGGAAGATTATTGAGTTGAGAACTGGGATGTCCAGACTTAAATTTAGGAAAATCATTTTGTTGGGTTTGGGGAGGATGAAATGGAGAATGGACTGGAAGTCAGGCAATCAGAAAGAAGGATATTACTATTCTCTGGATGACAAATTATGAAGGACTAAACTAAGAAGGTGGATATGTGAGTAGAAAGAAGGAAAGAGAAGAAAGATATTGTGGAGGAGGAATTAAAAGGATGGCAGCTGATTAAATATGATGGGTCAAGAAGAGAGAAGGGGGAAATGACTGGACTGAGAAACCAGGTAAATGGAAGCATGATGATACCCTCATGTGAAATAGATAGAGAGATTCAGAAGAGAAGTGTATTTGGAAACAAACACAATGAGCTGTGTTTTGTACATGTTGAGTTTGAGATACCTATAGGACATTGTTAGAAATGTCCACCGGATAATCAGTGATTTTCTCCCAAAGTGGCCATTTGGCCTCTGATAAAGACATCCTGTCAAGGGGAAACTGTCACTTCCCAGAACAGTTTAGTCAACTTTCTTATAGGAACAGTTGTTCAAATTTTGTCCTTTTATCAAGTCAAAATCAAACTCTCTGCAACTTTCCCCTTTGTTCCTGGTTCTGCCCCCTGGGGCCAAGTAGAACTGATCTAATCTCTATCCCACATGACTGCCCTTAAAATGCTCGAAGCATTAAAACACAGCAGCATAACGTCCCCATCCTCAAATCCTCTGGCAGTAACCAATAATAACTCTCAAAGAGGCATCTTGCCTTTGATGGTGCCTTTGTTAGAGCTGTACCCCAGGAATGAAGGATATTTTAGAATGCCTCAAGCTGGTGCCCTCCATTTGGTTGAGGTGGGGTTTATTTTTAAATCTCATAGCTTACATCCAAGGCCCTCCTCCAGATTTCTGATGCTTCCTTCTACAAGAGGAATTGATCTTTTTCCAACCTATCTTTTGTAAGACAAAACCATTGCCCAGATATTTGAAGAACCTCAGGAGAGTTGGCTAGGGTTTAGTTTGTGGGTCATAGAAAATAAAAACATTCCCAAAGTGACTCGGTTGCATCATTCTTACTTGCTGACCCTGTTTGGAAATGTCCCCTTAAGGAATGGATAGTATTTGCCACTGAGTCAGCAAACTCCAAGGCAAAAGAGATTTCAGCAAAGACTGAGGGGTCTGGTTTCTGGGCTTCTATATGCCCCATCTACATGAGCTTCATGTTGTGGGTTGCTGAATGAAGCCACAAGAGCTGAAGCACTAAGGAGACAACAATCTGAATTTGGGGGAGACACTAAGCCCTGAATTTTCCAAATGCCCGACAGTAGCGACAGTAGTTACTGGAGGAGTTAATGTAGTTTGCTATGACTTTATATATGGAATGAGATCTAAGAGAGGAAAAGAAACAATTAGACTTTCAGAATTTACTATGTGCCAGATAATGTGCTTGGGATAATCCAAGGGGAAAGCAAAAATGCAGCCTGTAATCTCAAGGAACTCACATTCTAACTGGGGAGACAAAATGTGTTTACCTACGAGAACTGGTCTAAGTAGGAGATGGTTTCATTAGGGATGGCCCTGGGGTGAGGATGGGGAGGAGATGGACTGAGAAAGGCCTCCTACACAAGGTGAAATTGAGCGGATCTTGAAAGAAGCCAGAAAATCCAGGAGATGTAGATGAGAAAGAACATTTCCAGCCCCGAGACAGCCACCAGTGAAAAAGCACAGAGTTGGGAGATGGAGTGAGATGTGTGAGGAATATCAAGTAGGCCATTACTGCTGGGTCATTGCTTGCATGGATGGCAGTAAACTGCTAGAAGACTGGAAAGGAGAGGAAAGGACCAAGTGGCTGGCATCACATATGGGGATTCAGAGAAAAGACAAGACAAATCGACGGGATTACATGAGTTCATAGTGACAAAGGACTTCTGATGATGGCTCCATCTAGCCAAACCCCTGTCCCAAAAACATCCTGAATAGAGCATATCCAGCAAATGGTCATCTGGCAACTTCTTGAAGAAAAATTCCATTATAGTTTTGTAGGTTTCTTCGACAGCCCGTCCCACTTTGGGATACCTTTAATTCTTGGGTAATGGTTTTTCCTAACATTGAGCTTAAACTGACCTCTTTATTACTTCTACCTTTTGCCCTGATTCTAGCCTCTTGGGACAAACAGAAGAAGATTAAATCCTCCCAAAGGCAGCTGTCATGTAGTCCCTAAGCCCCAATTCCTTCCACCCATCCTCACTAACTTTGCTACCTTCTTTAAGGCACTCTCTTTACAGTTCTCTCTTTATGTGCTCTAATGGGGGTAGGAGTAGCAACTTCCAATTCCAGGAATTCATACTACATCAGAAATTTAAATGTATAGAATCCAGAAAATGGCTTTTTTTAAAGGAAAAATAGAATTATAAGATTTATTGCTGGAAAGGTCCTTAGAAATGTAGTTCAATCACTTCTTTTCATAGAAAAGGAATCCCAAATAGTTAGTGGCACATACTATTCATCTGCTATAAATCCAGTTTGTCTGACTACTTTATTGTTTCAGATTTTTGTCATTTTTGTTCCTGGCTAGGGTTGCCTTCCCCCTTATGCTGGTATGCCCATTTTTTTCAACCCTTGCATTCCAACTTAGAATCAATACTATGTATTTACTTAGGGTCATACAACTAGGAGTGTCTGAGGCCATATTTGAACCCCAGACCTCCCATCTCTAGACCTAGCTCTCTATTCATTGAGCCACCTTGTTTTCCCTGGTATGTTCATTCTGCTGGTTTTATTCCTGAAAAAGACTCCCTGCTCCTGGACTGTGGGCTTTTCTTCCTGTGAATTCTTAGTGTCTGTGCCTTACTTAAAGTCCCATCCCCTAAAGCTATAGCTCTGGGAATCAAGAAGAGAAAGAAGAGCCTTTCTTAAGGGATGAGGCTAGGAAAGGGCCATGTAATCAGCTCCAAAGAGATGTGTTAATAAGGAGCTTGAGCAGCAGAGTGGATCATTGCCATGACTCACCCCCTGGAGCTAATTTTGGTTGTATGAAGTGCAAAGGAATTCTCCCTTACCCTGGTGCTTCCTCTAGTGCCCTGTGAGCTCCTTCATTTGAAAACCCAGGTGCACATTGTTGACTTTCTATTATGCTTTGCAGTTCATCAGATGCTTCAAGCTCCTGGTGCCATTTATCTTTCCATCAACCCTGTGAGGTGGGGAGTGGATTTGTCATAATCCATGGGTAAGAGTGCCTCCCTTGACCCCTGCCTCAGTCCTTAGTAGTCTCTGTCCCACTTGGTGCCTCAGGTGTGTCCATGCCCCTCGGTTATCTGTTATTTGTGTACCTGGATAAGTAGGGGAGCCCCTGATTTGCTGCAGTCCTTGGGCACCTGTCATGGATGGGAGCTCTCCCTCATGCCCTCCCCTGTTATATTTGCATAAAGGCATGGGTTGCATGCTTACCAGATCTGCAAATTATACCAGTCTAGGAAGTATTTGCCAATTTGATGGAAGCTAGAATCAAAATCTCAAAAGGGCTTCATAGGCTGGAATGCTGAGTGGAACCTAGTGTGAGGGAAGTTATCAGGGAGATATTCTATCTGCAATGATAATTCTGTGATTCCAGAAGGGAAAGAACTGATTAGCTAGCATTCTCTCTGGAAAATAGCTAGAGGGTTTAGAGAACTAGAACCCAAGCTGTATAAATGATGGGAGATTAGACAGACACACTGGTATGGAGCAGGTGCTTAATAACTGTTGAATTAAGTTGAAAGGAGACAGCATGGCATAGTGAGTAATAATAAGCATTTACAGCCAGTAATTGTTTGAGGGCAAATTTGAACTTATCTTAATGAATCCAGGCCCAGTCATCCATCCACTCTGCCATCTAGAAGGTTTTTTTCTTCTATTGGGGTAAAATCTACCTTTTTTGAGGCTTCCACCTATTATTTTCATCCTTTGGGCCAAGCAGAGTAAATAAAACTTGCTACGTCACAACTCTTCAGATACTAGCTTCTAATATGCGAAAGAAGAGGCAGCATGGCCTGTAACACAGGCAGGACCCTTGATCTTTGAATCTTAGAGCCAAAGAAAGTGAGAAGAGGGACCCAACTCTCTGACTCTCCTCTCTACCATCCAAATATAAACTCTTTATAGGAGAACATCTCCATTTTCCAATCCAAACTTGAAGTCACTCTCATCTTTTTTCTTTGTTTGTTCCCCATATTTAATCAGTTTCCAAGTTTTATTGGTTCTATTTCTATCTTAACTCCATTATCTTGGGAGAAGCCTAGATCAGGCTCTCACTTGGACTACCGTAGCCTCCAAAGCTCTCCTCTTTCTTGAGTCCATCATCTAGAGGAGAGAAAAGTTAACTGTCCCAAGATATAGGCTTGTCTATACCATTCATCTGTCCCATAACATTTAATGGTTTCTTAGTCCTTCTAGAATAAAATGCAAACTCATCATCCTGGGATTTAAGACCCTTTAGAGTCAACCTCCAAGCCAGCTTTCCAGCCTTATTTCCTCCAAAGCCCTTTATGAACTTTTGGTGCAGCCCAAGGAGACGGTGTGGTATTCTTTGAACTCCTGTTTGTCCCCTTTCACACAAAGCCATATCTCATGCCCATAATTCCTGCTCTCATCAGATCCCTTTCTTGAGCTCCCTTCAAGCCTCAGCTCATGTACCTTATTCTGTCCATGATGGACTAGTGTTTTTCTGGCTCTTAAAATTGCTTTGCTTGTACCCATCTACATAAGTTTTCCCTTCCCACACAGAATGTAAGTCTCTTGAGGGCAGGACCTGCTTTCTGATTTGTCCATCCCTAGCCCATTACAGAGCAGGTACTTAATTATTGCCTGTGAAGTTGGGTTGCATCATGATCTTTACAAGTCATTTAACCTTTATGAACCTGTTTTTCCCATCTGGCGAATAGGAATAAAAGTCTCTAGTCCTGAGCTCAAAGGGCTGTTGTGAGGCTCAAGGAGAGAATGTCCATCCAGTGCCTGGCCACCTTTAAAGGACTCTGCAGACACAAATTATCCTGGCATGAGGGAAAGCACTTAGAACTCAGAAGCCAATGGTTCAAGCCCAGATTTACTACTTTTTCTGCAGGGAATTGGGCTATTCCCTTTCCCTCTCTGTTCCTCTCTTTTCCTTACTGATAATGAGAAAGTTGGACCAGCTTCAACAACCTGTAGGTCTATGATAAGATCTGGACAAAGAGAGATCAGAAGGAAATGTTCCTTCTTATGTGAAGCTAAGGACTGGGCTTCAAATCTGACCTCTCGTGCTCTGACCTTGAGCAATTGAGTAACCTACCCAAACCTCAGTTTTCTCATCTGTAAAATGGAGGGGGCAGTCAGGTGACCCAAGTGGTCTTTGAGTTCCCTTCTACCTCTAGATCTAGGATGTGGTATCAATTTGTATGTGATAAGTGCGTCCAAGGGATGCTACGTGAGAGCAGGAGTGGCGATTCTAGTCAGAGGTGCACAGGAGGATCTCTGAATGCTCTTTCCTGAGCTTCTGAGATTCTTGTATTCTATATGCAATGTTCCGTGGGATCAAAACAAGCAAAGGTCACTTCTTGTTGGGAATCTCGGGGTTTAGTGTTGGCAGAGACCTGGCATTCCAACACCCTTGCTTTAAAAATATATTGAGGATGGAACATTATGGAGGCTTCATAATTAAACCATAATTAACCCGACCCTTGAAAGTCATGCAGAGTGCCAATAGGTTCAAAGAGGGATGGCTCTGCTGGCTTAGCATCCCGAAAGGGAGGAGACTTTTCAGACATCAGCAATGGCATGAGCATATGGATGGAGAGGAGGCACTTGGAGTCAGCAGCTGGGTTTGGAGAGCTCCAGGCCATTGGAACCTTCATGAAAATAGCATTGTTTGGGAACTGGATAAACGTCCCTCAGTTCATTTCCACGAGACAGGCTCCATTTACAAGAAAAGTAGCCACGAGGCACCCTGAGAGTCAGGGAGGCAATCGGTTTAAGTGTCTAGTGTGCTGAGACGCGATCATGCATTCTGCCCAGGTTCAGGCTGCAGTCACTGGGTTTGTTTAATGTGCTGAAGTCTTCCTGAAGCCATTAATCCTGCAAGCCCTTTCATCTATTTCCTCAGGAACCAGTTCTCTCAGACCAATTCTGTGGATGGGGAAGGAACGACGCCAACATCTGGCTTGCTTTATATAATTCTTTGTCACTGTGATGTTTGCATGTGCCCTCTAAATTTAGGAAAGCACGTGAATCTCCAAAATATTGAGCTGGAAGTGCCAGTTCAGTATTCACTGGGGGGCCCTCAGAGTGGGCCTGATCCACCCCCCAACCATTAACTTTTCCATAATGGGTTATTGATTCAATAATAAACCTTTCACAATAAGTACTAAATTTAACTGCAAGAGACAAACACAGTTATTGCCATATTTTCCAGAAAGATAAAAATGGGTTGAGAAGTGAGGCAGGAGAAGCATGCTAACCTTAATATAAAGGATTGAGGTTCCATCCTTTAAAAAAAATTGAGGAGATAAATTATGGCAGTTTGGGTCTTAGCAAAAAGGAAAAGGCAGCCAAGTTGTCCTCCAGGACTATCTCTACTGCCCTGTTGTAATCTATTTCCCATCTCCCTTTTGGTACCCATCCCTCTTCACTTCCTTTGGGTGCTCTCTTTTCTTCACTTTTTGTTCTCCTCTCCTTCATTCTTCACTGCTCTGTGCCCTCAACTTCTGGGATTGCTTTCCCCTCCTCACCATTCAAGGATCCAGGACTGCAGAACTGGGCAAATAGAAATCTGATACACCTGAACTACATTTACCCAGCATCCTTTTCAATTATGTCCTCACTTTGCATCCTTACATTTGGGAAATAAATTTTGCTGGAAACCCCACCCTGAGGGGGCGCTCTGCACTAGGGGCTCTGGGCTCTTTCTGGGGTGTATGGACTGGGAGACTTTTCTTTACTGAGGTTATTTTTTCCTTGCCTTCAAGTCATTATTATTATTAAAAATCTTATAAAAATAATACTTGGAGTATTTGGATATTAATTTTTAACCTCATAGAACTATCCTCTGCTTGCCTAGAAGTTCTTGGCATGATGTCCAACCTGGTTCTGCACAGTATCCTCCATGACTCCAAATCATGCCAAACAAGATATCTATTCCTTCATTGTTCTGACATAATCTTGAGAAAACAGAGAAAAACTGAATAATTTTCACACTGATACATGACTGACATAGCAAATCATAGTGCTTTAGTCCTTCTGAGGTGTGTACATTTCAAAAGAGAATTTTTTCAATTCATTTAAAAATTATTTTTATTTATTTTATTTGAAATTTACCAATTAATTTTTTGATCTTAAGTATTCTTTCATTTATTTTAACACTTGTTAATGTTAACAAAGAGGGGCTTCATATCTTCCAACATGAGTAGCAAGATAGATAGAAAAATGCTACAAATCCAGAAGCCAAAAGCCTAAGCTTTCTTTTCATACCTTAGACATTGGTTTTAGCTCTTTTAATAATAATTTAAAATTCTTTTTTGAGTTTCAAATTCTTTCACTCCCTCCTGCTTCTTTTTGCTCCCTTGAGAAGGGAAGTAATTTGATATCAATCATGTATGTAAAATCATGCAAAATATTTTTGCAAAAGAAAATACAAACAAATAAAACAATAAAATTAAAGATTAAAAAGTATGTATTAATTTGCCTTCAGAGTTCATCAAGTCTCTCTCTAGGTGTGGATAGAATTTTTCATTATGTGTCCTTTGGAATTTTCTTGAATTGTTGTCTTAGTCAAGAGAGCTGAGTCTTTCACAGTTGACCATCCTCACGATATTGTTGTTACTGTGTATCATGTTCTCCTGGTTCTGCTTACTTTACTTTGCAATAAGTTCATGTGTCTTCCCAGGTTTCTCTGAAGCCAACCTCTTCTCATTTCTTATAGCACAATAGTATTCCACAAACCACAACTTGTTCAGGCCATCCTTGAACTGGTGGGCAACCCCTTGATTTTCAATTCTTTGCCACCACAAAAATAGCTGCTATAAATATTTTTTACAAACAGGTCTTTTTTCTTTTATTTGATTTCTTTGGGATATAGACCTACTAGTGGTATTACTGGGACAAAAGCTATGCCTAGTTTTACAGCCCTTTAGACATAGTTCAAATTATTCTCTAGAATGGCTGGATAGGTTCAGAACTCTAACAGCACATTAGTGTTCCATTTTTTTTCCACATCCACTCCATCATTTGTCATTTTCCTTTTCTGTAATGGTAGTCAACTAGATAGGAGTGAGGTGATATCTCAGAGTTGTTTAAATTTCCACTTCTCTAATCAGTAGTGATTTAGAGCATTTTTTCATGTAACTCTGATTTCTTTTTCTGAAAACTATCTTTTCATACCTTTGGACCATTTGTCAACTAGGGAATAGCTCTTATTTTTATAAATTTGGTTCAGTTCTCTATATATGTCAAAGATGGGGTCTTTGTCAAAGAAATATGCTATAACATTTCCCCCAGTTTCCTGTTTTCCTTCTAATTTTGTCTGCATTACTTTTGTTTAGGCAAAAGCTTTTTAATTTAATGTAATCAGAATTATCTATTTTACTCCATAATCCTTTCTATCTCTTATTTGGTCATAAATTCTTTCCTTATCCATAGATCTGACAGTATATTTTTTCATCTTCCTCTAATTTTCTTCTTTTTTTAAACCCTTACCTTCCATCTTAGAATCAATATTGTATATTGACTCCAAGGCAGAAGAATGGTAAGGTCTAGTCAATGAGGGTTAAGTGACTTGCCCAGGGTCAAATAGTAAGGAAGTATATGAACCCAGATTGTCTTACTGACTACCATTTTGTAAGAGAGTTTGAAATCTGGAAGTGCTACACCACCTTACTTAACATTTTTTCATTGATTCCCTTGATATTCTTGACTTTTTGTTTTTTCCAGAAAAATTGGGTTACTATTTTTTAGCACTATGAAATAATTATTTGTTAGTTTGATTGGTAAGGCATTGAACAAATGAACTCACTTGGGTAGCATCATTATTTTTATTATATTGGTGCAGACTACTCATGAGCAATTACCATCTTTCCAATTGTTTAGATCTATATTTGTGTGAAAAATGTTTTATAATTTTATTCATATAATTCCTGGCTTTGACTTGGCAGATAGATTCCTAAATATTTTATATTGTCTGTAGCTATTTTAAATGAAATTACTCTTCCTGTTTCTTGCTGCTGGGTTTTGCTGATAATATATAGAAATGCTGATGATTTATGTGGGTTTATTTTATATCCTATAACTTTGCTAGAGTTGTTAATTATTTCAATTTGGTTTTTTTTTTCCTTTATTCTCTACCAAAAATGATACTGCTCCTTAGGTGCCCTGTTGTCTTAGGGCTGGAAGTGATACTACCCCTCAGGGCTTCCACTTCCTCTGGACCAAAAATGCTCCTCTCCATCCTTGAACTCAGAAGTGGATATAAGCAATGGAGTTGCCAAACAACATCTGGTCCTGTGACCAGCGTTAGGACAGGGGTCCCTATAATCTTTTTCTGACTTGTTGTCAAGTCCCTTTACCATCTCTAGCTTGAGAGCTCTCAAAGGTGATGCTGCTTTAGTCATCATCACCTTGTCCATTGCGGTTTTTTATCCATGTGGGTTCTCTCCCATGTCACAGATCTCTCTTTCTGACCTCTTAGGTTGTCTTGGGCTAGAAGACCTTTCATTGGTTCTACCTCTCTGGAACTTGATTTAAAGTGTTATTTTTAAGTTGTTTGGAGAAGGGGGGATATTGGGAGAGCTCAGCTGAATGCTTTCTCTACTCTGCCATCTTGGCTCTGCTCCACAACTGCATTATTTTGTTTAAAAAGCAAACCAAGAGGCAAAAAGGGATTATAATTTGCCCAAAGTCATATAGATGAGCAGGAAAGTCAGGCCGTGGGGTTTTTCTTCTCCCAAAGCAATGCTTTATTACAAGTGGGGTAGTGGTAGCCAGGCTGTACTTCAGAACTTGTCTTGATTTGAATGTAGAATAAATACATTGATAAGCATTTATGAAATGCTTACTTTGAGCCAAACATTGTGCTAAGGGCAGGAAATACAAAAAGAAGAATAAGGCTGGCTCTGACTTCAAGAAACTTATAATCTAATTAAATGCCTATTTCTCTGCCTGAATTCCTATTATTTGTTAATAATTGCCATCTGTGAAGGCAGAAGGCCTTTTGCCTCCTATCTTTTTTGCACCCACTCATACCTCTCCAGCAAAATCCTACCTTTCCTCTGTCCTTCATCTGCTCTGTTCTCCCTTTCTACTGCATGCTTTCAAGTACCTACTATATAACTAGTAAATTCTACTTCATCCTAACCTTCTTAATGTTGCTGTTTGGACCAACATCTATAAACATGAATATTTTTTTGAATGGGAAAGAGAAAAAAAAGATGACTGCATATAACATTGTTGAATTAATGGGCACTTATTGTGTGTGTCAGGCATGACGTTAAGCTCTGGAGATAGGAAAATGGCAAGTCTGAGATCTCTGTTTCATGCAGTTTGTTCTATTTTTAATAGATATGAAATATATGCCATGTGGTGTGGCACAGTGGAAGAGCTGGAGTCAAATCCAGTCTCTGACCCTTCTGAACGTGGCCCTGGACAAGCATTGATCATCTGGACAGCTATAGTTGCAGAGAAGGTGCCCAAGTGCATTTATTGAGGGACTTTACTCATCTGGGAGTCCTTTCTGCCAATTAAGTCATGGGTCCAATCCTCTTTCCCCATATGAAATGTAACTCAAAGGATCCAATGATACTTGACTGATTTATTTCCTTATTCGCATGTCCTGCTGAACTTTCCTCGGAATAGTGAAAAGAAATAAAAGAAAAACATTTCCTTGACCTTCTTTTTTGCTTCTTAGTCTATTTAATTTGGCATTTCCCACTGAGCTCTCTGCTGTACAGGGTCTTGAAAAAAAATGTTCTTTTTTTCCAAGATACAGTTCCTACCCTCTTGGAGCTCTCTGCCCAGCAATGGGCATTGACAACCTTGTTTTATAGAATCCCCAAATTTACCTTTGTCCCTTGGGGACTTGTCGTCCAGGAACTCCCAAACTGACCCTTGAGCTAAGCACCCTGTATTGGAGCGATGGAGATACTCACACCTTAAGTACTCTTTTGTCTTAGAAGTTTCTCCCAATGTATCTAGGATTCTCCCAGGTAGTCCAGCCCCTGGTGGGAATCCTCCTTCCCTAGCATCCACATAAGCCAATCAGCTGTTCTTCCTTTATTTCCCAAAGCGTTTATAAGACCCCAAGTTCTTTAGTTCATTGGAAATGCCCATAATGGACATTCCCAATCATGGTGTGTGTTTATGACTCTCTGTGGCATCCATATAAACTCTGTCTTCCTTTGTTCCTTCTAACTATCTAGTGGTTCTGTGTTTTTCCCTGTTGACAGCATAAATGGCAAGCACAGGGAACCTATCAAGCATAAGAGAATGTGGCAAGTATATGAGCAATTGCTGTACAAGCTCATGAGAATTTATAAGAGGGAGAGATTTCTTTTCTCCAGGGGAGTATTGGGTGTCACCTCCTTTAGTAAGAGTTGGCTCTTGACATAGAGGGGGACTGTTCAAAGCTGGAAATTAAGAAGCAGGGGCTGAATCCAAGGGGAATTTCCAATGTAGGAAATAAGAGGAACAGAATTGTACAGGGAAGAAGGGGTGAGAAATAGTCATGAATCTGGAGGCAGTATCATTTGCCTGGAAAACTCAACAGTGCTGGAATATTTGGCTAAAAACAGAGGTAAATGCCTGATAGTGAAAACCCCTCATTTTACAGACAATGTGAAATTTCTGAATAAGAGAGCAATGTGGCCTTGAAAATATGACAAGTCCTCTGGGAAGGAAAGAGGGAGTAAGGGAGGGAGTGAGGGAGGGAGGGAGGAAGGAAGGAAGGAAGGAAGGAAGGAAGGAAGGAAGGAAGGAAGGAGGGAAGGAAGGAGGGAAGGATGGAAGGAAGGAGGGAAGGAAGGAGGGAAGGATGGAAGGAGGGAAAGGAAGGAGGGAAAGGAAGGAGGGAAAGAGAGACTGGAGGCAAGAGGTCCCATAAGAAAATGTATACTAACCCCGGTGAGAGACAATGAGGGCTTGAACCAAGTAACTATGTGAGTGGGAACCTGAGAGACTTAGAAAGATAAAGCAATCTGGCCAAGATCACGGGAGTGGCAACAGTTAAGAAGGCTGACTGAAGAAGGCTCCTTGGACCTAGGTCCTCAAAGATCAAGGCAAAGAAAAAGAATGAGATTCTTCATGAAATAATGGCTTCCTTCACAGTAGTGGCCTTCAGAGGAAATCTGAAGGACTCCAGTTGCATATATTGTAGAGGAAATGTTTTTCAGAGCTGGCAGGGACTGAATCTTAGACTCTGTGAAATATTACAGAAATTGCTGAGGTCCAGAGAAAACCTGCTGTAGTATGGTCCCTGGCCCATAGTAGACCCTGTACAAATTGTTGTTGAATTGACTTATACTTTGGGAAGTGCATAGTTTGGACAGCACTGGGATAAGTAACTAGCAAACCGAAGTCTGGGCAGGCTGGTCTGTCTTTCCCAGTTCCTGTGGAAGTATGACTTTCAGCCTGAACGTGTGACCTACAGGCTTTTCACCCATCTCTCCTGTGGTGACCCTCAGCACATGGATGCCTCACTGTTTTACCTGGTGAATCATCTTCCCTAATTCTTCTTAGAGGATTTGTGCACCTAGCTCGATTCATTTCCCATCCATTGTGGTCCCTGGCTCACAGAGCTCAGATGCTGGTTGCTATGGCAACACTGCCTCTGCACGTTGGCCTGTTTGCTCCCTTTTGACCTTTTGATCTTGTGGGGGAAGAAGCTTCCTCAGGAATTCTCCAAGTGCCTTCTATTTTGGTAGCTGCTTGCCCAATCATGAGACTCACATCCTTTGATGGGTTTGGGGAGAAATTGAAAAGGAGGAAAGAAGAGGAGGCTTCTGGGATGAGTGCTTCCATCCTATAGGAGCCAGGCAGGACAGATAAGCTTGAGAGGCTTGGAATAGAAGAGCTCTTTTCACTAAGCTGGGGCTTAGATGTCAATCCCTCAGATAGAAATCAAAAAATCATCGGCAGAAGCCAAAGGAAGAGACAGGTAGAATCAGACAACAGCTCGTTTGAAAAAAGCACAAAGCAGGGGAATCTGGAATGGCCTAAAGTTAAATTGAATCGGCAATGGGCAAAGAGCGAATGATCAGGTCGATGCCAGTAAGACGCACTTGGTTCAGGAACAAGAAGGGAAGACATTTCTGTACTTGACTCATCAGAGTCAGACCGCAGTCAAGTCAGCTTGTGCCCAGGTTGAGGCACTGTAAGTGGACTCTGGAGGAAATAGAGACAGAGTGGATCAAAGGAAATGAGGGTGGTCAGCGTGAAAAGAACAAAACTTAGCCGTCAGGATGCCTTAAGAGGCAGTGAGGTGCCAGAGTGGATAGAGTGCTCTGCCTGAAGTCAGGAAGACGAGTTCTGATCTGACTGTAGACACTGCTAGCTCTCTCTCTTTCTCTCTGCCTCAGTTTCTTCCATTGCAAATTGTGGATAATAATCATAGCATTTATTTTTCAGGGTCGTTGTGAAGACCAAGTGAAATCATACTTGTAAAGGGCTTCGCACAGTGCCAGGCACGTGGCAGGAACGTAGTAGATCTAAGTACTTGTAATACACTTTCCCTCCCTTTATAGGGTCTGTTTTCGAATATCCAGAGGAGGATGAAAGACTTGTTTTGCCAGACTCCAAAGGATTCAATGAGCGAAGTGGATTTTAAATCTATATCATAGAAGCCTTGAATGCGAACTATTCAGAATCATGGAATGGGGCAGAGCCCTGAAGGCCATCTAAGTCCAAACTTGTCAGGTTGCAGAGGAGGACATTCGGTCCGGCTGGCTCCAATGATGCGCCTGTGCTCTCAGGGATGCTGGGAGGCAGGAGGTGAGGAGGTCGCGTGACATCAGAAGCAGAACATTTTCTCTACTTTCTTTAAATCTTCAAATACTGCTGCCCTGCTTGCTGCGAATCCTCTATTTCCTTATCAGACACACGTCCTGCAGGCTGGGTTGCATCTCGCTTCAGACACAGAATCTCCAGCATGTGGGCAGATCCAGGATGACTCTGGCCAAAGGAATGGCTGCCCTTCTGGAGGAGTCCTCCGGGGTCTTCTGTCCCTCCTGAGGAGGAAGATGATGCATCTGGAAGCCCCAAATGATGCTCGAGGCTCTTACTGTCATCCTCGTCATCCCGGAGGCAGGAGGCTGGACCAGACAGCAGCTTAGGAGTGAGGATGGGCGTCCTCGTGGGCTCTGCTCTTGCTCTCATCCTGGGTATCTCAAAGGGGAGAATAGAGAAGGAAGTCGGCGTACGAGCTTGTCACACGGGCTGGTAAGGGGCAGAAAGGCGGCTCATCGGATGGTCTTGGATTCAAATCTGACTTCCAATATGTTGTGGCTGTGCAACCCTAATTGCCTAGTCCTTACCACCATGCTCCTGTCTTGGAACGGATACAGTTTTTAAGGGGGTAGATGAACAGACATTGTTTTTCTTCCCCAACCATTAGGAAGGTAAAGGCATCTTTCAAGATGTTTCTTCTGGCCATGCAGCCCTTTAGCCAACTGGTGAAGCCTGTGGATCCCTTCTCAGAGACAAGTACTTAAGTACATAAAATAGCATACATAGAATGACAAAGAAAACCATTGAGAGTGAAGTAAAATTATCAAAATATATTTAAAAAGCAAATCCGTGGTTAAGACCTCCTGATTCAAGAGGAGAGAAAGGAATTCCTTCTTATCTTCTGGCACAAAACTATTCCAGTATTCATACTTTTTAAATATAGAATCTGTCTTAGAATCAATGGTGTGTATTGGTTCTAAGGTGGAAAAACAGTAAGGGCTAAGTAATTGGGATTAAGTGACTTGCCCAGGGTCACACAACTGGGAAGTGCCTGAGGTCAAATTTGAACCTAGGATCTCCCACCTCTGGGCCTGGATCTCAATCCACTCAGTCATCCAGCTGCCCCCTCTTCATTATACTATTTTATCAGTATCTGCTTAACCAGTCACTAATGAGAGGAATACCTTCCTCCCTTAGTTTCTAATTTGGAGCTATGACAAAAAGAATTGCTATAAATGTCTTAATTCACATATCTCTGTTTTCTTTTTCTTCAGTTTCTTTGGAGGTATAGGCCTAGAATGGTAGAATCTGACCATTTAAAAAAATATGAAGCCCTCTATGAACTGATGCAGAGTGAAGCGAATAGATCAAGGAGAACAAATTATACAATGGTTACAGCATTCTAGAGAAAACAACTTTGAGGGCAGTCAGAGAGTAAAGTAGATAAAGCATCAGGCGCAGAGTAGGGAGGACCTGGATTCAAATCTGACCTCAGATGCTCCCAATTGTGTGGCACCTGGACAAGTCACTCATCACCACCCCCTTCCCTCCAAAAAAGAAAAAAACTTTTCAACATTTTAGATCACTGGTCAATGCGCTGGTAAATGAGGATTCAAAGGGAATATAGATGAAACATACCCTGCAAGTGGGAGTTATGATCTAAAAGCAGAGAAAGCCATATATGCATTTGGGGCCATGGCTAATGATAGACACTTGCCTCGCCAGATGATACAGCTCTATTTATTTAATGCTTCATTGGGGGGGGAGATAGAGAGTCCTGTGCAATTTTTTATCTCCAGATGGAGGTGAAAGATAAACAAAACCAAACAGAATGGAGTAATATACTTGGATGTCCAAATGCAGCCTCTTGAAAAGAAATGATCAAGGATCAGTTTGAATAAGCACAATACTGACCTTTGAGGAAGATGGATGGTCTTCCATATTTCTGGGATACAGTCCTTCTATTTCACCTCTTCAAGAACACAATTAAGTCTAGGAGGGATGGCCATTTGGTGATGTTGAAAAAGGGATTTGTTTTTCAACTCATTGCAGTAAATATTTGGTGAATGTTCTTTATGTCTTAAGGAGAACACTAGGTATGTTCATGCAAATTTCTTCATTTCTCTCCAATTAATTTTTATTTTTTGCTTCCCTGGTTTCTTATTATATACATTTTTATTGCATTGTTATGTAAAGGCTGCATTTAGTATTTATCCTTTTCTACATTCAACCATGATGTTTTTGTACCCTAATATATTATCAATTTTTGTAAAAGTACAATGTTCCATTGAGAGGAAGGGATACTCTTTTCTATTCCTCTTTGGTTCTCTCCATGTACATGACAAATATAACTTATCTGAGATTCTATTCATCTTCTTAACTTCTTTCTTATTTATTTTTGGGTTAGATTTGTCTAATTCTGAGAGAGGAAAATTGAAGTCTCCCACTATTATTTTTCTGTTATCTATTTCCATATGCAACTCTTTTAACTTTTCCTTTAAAATTAGGTTGCTCTAATTGATGCATATAGCTTAATATTGATAATGCATCTTTATCTATGGTCTCTTTGTCTTCCCCCTTAAAATTGGAGTTCCTTATTTACAGTGCAGGGAATGTCCTTCATGATGCTTCTCTAAGCTCTACCCAGAGCTTAAAGCAGTGCCTCCATACATAAACTCTTAAATATTGTTAACTTGCCTTTACTTTATGCAGCCTAGCATGGCCTCCAGCCCCACCCTACAATCCTCACTCTCTACTAGGGTTGTTTTACTTTGTCAACATTCCTTTAGAATGGTACACAGAGCTTCTAGGGTCCAACACCTAATGGCATCTAAGATTGTTTTAGTTCTTTTATTTGTCACCCCAGAAACAGATATGAGGGATACCAACTCCCAGGGTCAAGCTGAACCTCAACCATTGATCTTTGGATTAAGCATATGGATAATGGGGAAATTGCCATTTAATTGAAAATCCACTTATTTTCCCTTTTAAGTAGATTCTTCCAGGGTTAGTGACAAAAGAGAAGAAGAAATTAGGGCAATAATTTGCAGGCAAAAGAAACAACAAAAAGAGAACACTATGGCCCCAAATAGAAATGATTTTTCTTGTTTTATGGTTTGTATTATGTTGCACATTAAGGTTTTGAGCATCTTCAATTGACTCTGGATGGAATTACCATTCCTTGCCATAGCACACAATTCTCAGTTCCATACATTCCTAGCCAGACTTCGTGGGGTAATATGCAAAAGAAACTTACACACATGCTCAGTTAGAGGTGTCCTAGGATGTACAGACAATCCATTGGTGTACAACCATTTCTGAAACCATCCCAGCTTGGTATGACCTGACATAACTTGAGTTATCCTGCTCTGGCTTTCAAAAGTCAACTTCTTTTCAGTTTCACGGTGAACTAACAGAGCACAGAAGAAAACAAATGATTGTTGTTCAAGTGTTTCAATCATGTCTAAATCTTGCCCAAAGTCACAGAGCTTGAAAATAGTTGAGGCCACATTTGAATTCAGGAAGTTGCATCTTCCTGACTTCAGACCAAGCACTCTATCTATGATACCAAACAACTGCCCCAGGAACCAAATTATGGAGAGGCTCAAATGCCAGGCTGCGCAAATTGTCTCTTTCTCTGGAGGCAATAGGGAGACACTGATGACTTTGAGGAAGGGAATAATATGCTTTAGAAATATCAATTTTTCAGTAATCTAGAGCATGGGTTGGAAAAGGAGAAAGTAAGAGAAGCAATGAATAAGCTTTAGTTAGGGAAGGAAGGGATGAGAGTCTAAGGTAGGGTAGGCTTTGTGAGTAATATGGCAACTTTGTACCCTAGTGAACAGAGTGTGGTCTTAGAATTAGAAAGAACTCAGTACAAATCCTAATTTTTGTCTCCTAGTTTGTGTCTCCACGGGTAAATCATATAGCCCCTTTCAGCTTCCTCATCTGCAAAATGGGAATAATAGTAGCATCTATCTCACAAGATTGTTCATGAAGATCCAGTGAGATAACATGCACAGCCAATAAATGTGCAAACCTTAAAACACTATATTAGTGAGATCTAAAAAAAGAGCTTTAACTATTTTAGTACAGGTACAGCTAGGTGGTAAAATGGATAGAGTGCCACACTGAATCAGGAAGACACATCTTTGTACATGAATAGGCAATTTTCAGTTAAAGAAATCAGAACCACTAACTAATAGACACAATAAGTGCTCTAAATCTCTTATAATCAGAGAGGTGCAAATCAAAACAACTCTGAGGTACCACCTCATACCTAGCAGATTGGCTAACATGGCAGCAAAGGAAAGTCATGAATGATGGAGGGGATGTGGCAAAGTAGGGACATTAATTCATTGCTGGTGGAGTTGTGAACTGATCCAACCATTCTGGAGGACAATTTGGAACTATGCCCAAAGGGCAATAAAAGACTGTCTGCCCTTTGATCCAGCCATAGCACTGCTTGGTTTGTAGCCCAAAGAGATCATAAGGAAAAAGACATGTACAAGAATATTCATAGCTGCACTCTTTGTGGTGGCAAAAAATTGGAAAATGAGGGGATGCCCTTCAATTGGAAAATGGCTGAACAAATTGTGGTATATGTTGGTGATGGAGTACTATTGTGCTCAAAGAAATAATAAATTGGAGGAATTCCATGGGAACTGGAACGACCTCCAGGAAGTGATGCAGAGAGAGGAGCAGAACCAGGAAAACATTGTACACAGAGACAGATACATTGTGGCACAATTAAATGTAATGGACTTCTCCATTAGTGGCAATGCAGTGATCCTGAGCAACTAGGAGGGATCTACGAGAAAGAACACCATCCACATTCAGAGAAAAAACTATGGGAGTAAAAACACTGAAGAAAAACAACTGGGTCAAGGGGATATGATTGGGGATGGAGACTCTAAATGAACATCCTAACGCAAACACCAACAACATGGAAATGGGTTCTGATCAAGGACACACGTAATACCCAATGAAATTATGCCCCAGCTGCAGGAAGGGTTGGGGGAGGGGAGGGAGGGAAACAAAGTGATTATTATAAGCAAAAAAAAAAGATTTAAACTAAATAAATAAATAAATTTTAAAAAATAAATATTTTTTTTAAAAAGATGTCTTTGTGAGTTTAAATCCATCCTCAGGCACTTACTAGCTGTGTGACACCGGGCAAGTTACTTGACTCAGTGTCCACGTCTGTAAAATGAGCTAGAGAAGGAAATGGCAAACCATTCCAGTATTTTTGAGAGGAAAAGCCCCAAATGGGGTCACAAATAGTCAGACACAGCTGAAGTGACTGAACAGTGACAGGTATGATAGAAGTGGGACTGGCAAGTCTTGGTTACTGGTTGAATAAAGGGGCTGAAGGAGAGGAAGAAATCAAAGAGAAGTCCAAGTTTGGGAAACCAAGTGACTGAACTAATGTTGCTGTCATCAACACAAAGAAGGAAACGGGAGGAAGCCTGGGTCTTTTTGTTTCATAATTGAGGGGAGTCCTAGGAAATAGTATGTTGGCATCTAGGTGGCAAAGTGGAGAGAATGCCAGACTTGAATTCAGGAGGACTCACTTTGCGGAGTCCAAATCTGGCCTCAGACAGTTACTAGGCTCTGGGCAAATCGCTTAATGCTGTTTAACTCTGTTTCTTCATCTGTCAAATGAACTAGAGAGGGAAATGGCAAACCACTCCAGTGTTTTTGCCAAGAAAATTCCAAATGTCGTCACGCAGAGTCAGCTATGACTGACAGATGACATGACAACCAAATTTTGGAGAAGTGGATTTGGAGATGCATGTGGGACACCCAGATAGGGATACGGAAATAAAAATTAGTGATATGAGGATGGAGCTCAGGGGAAAGGCCAGCACCGAATGTACACATTTGGAAGCCATCTCTATAGGACTGGTCATTGAGTCCTTGGTGCTGATGAACTCAGAGGAGAGAGGGTATATGATGGCTTCTCATCAGTCGTTTAGAGAGAATTCCCCTGCTCTGGTGATCCCATGGCTCCCAGGGCAACACCCCAGCTGTTTACTCACTTTTGCCATGTTATTGCCTTTTCTGGATGACACATTTTAAGCCACAGATGATGTTGATGATGTCCTCACTGGCTGCCAAGTCACTTCCCCCTGTTGGCTGTCATTTCTCATTTTTTGAATCTGCAAGGCAGCTGATGATCACAGTATGAACAGTGGCTAAAATCTTCAGGGATTCTGTGAAATTACTTGTCTCCATTCTACCTCGGGGCCAGAGGGTAGGGCAGGGATTCATGACAGCAGCAAGACTTGTCCTCTTTGAGAGGGATTCTGATGATTTGAGTTTTCTTCTTTCTGAATCTCCCATATCTCTCCTCTCCACACCCCCAGCCCAATCTCACTTCATCTAGTATACACCCACCATGCCTTTCTCCATTGCCCTATGAGTCTCCAGCAGTTTCTGAGAATTTGGAGATAATAGTGTTGTCATAGAAACTGTCTTCATTTTTTTTCCCACAAGGAATCCATTAATGAGACTATAAAACCTTGTGTCTGAGGGTCTTCCTAACAAGGGACAATGCAACACCTTATGGGCTGAACCGTACCAAAGAAGCAAGCAATTTTGGAGGACAAAGAGAGAGAGACAGAGACAGAGAGACAGAGACAGAGACAGAGACAGAGAGAGACAGAGACAGAGACAGAGAGACAGAGAGAGACAGAGACAGAGAGAGAGACAGAGAGAGATAGAGAGAGAGAGGGAGTAAGGGAGACAGAGACAGAGAGAGATGGAAAGAGAGAGAGAGAGAGAGAGAGAGAGAGACAGAGACAGAGACAGAGACAGAGACAGAGACAGAGAGACAGAGAGAGAGACAGAGAGAGAGAGAGAGACAGAGACAGAGACAGACAGAGACAGACAGAGACAGACAGAGAGACAGAGAGAGAGACAGAGACAGACAGAGACAGACAGAGAGAGAGACAGAGACAGAGAGCGATAGAGAGAGAGAGGGAGTAAGGGAGACAGAGACAGAGAGAGATGGAAAGAGAGAGTGACAGAAACAGAAAGAGAGAGGGGAAAAGACAGAGACTTAAGGAAGATGCATAAATATATGGATGTAGGTAACATTTTCAAATTCAATAACATTAAGGCAAGAAGCGTTTTAAGCATCTATTTAATAGATACTGTGACAGGTCCTGAAGATACAAAAACCAAACAAACATTAGAAAACTTCGCCTACCCTCAAGGAGCTAAGAGCCCTGTCATGGGTGGATATAAGTGTACATAATGAAATGCAAATAATATTCAAAGTAACATAGAGGAAGCTTGTGCCCTGGACAGAGGGACTACATGGTTCCAGGAAAGTCGGGGCTCAAAACCTACATCCAATAAATACTGACTATGTGAACCTGGACAAGTTATTTCCTCTCTCAGTACCTTGGGGAACTTTACAAGACTGGCATTTCTTAAGTGCCTGCTGTACAGCGGACACTGTTTTAGGCTCTGAGGATCCATTTCCAAAGAGTAAAACAATATCTAGTTTCACCCTAATGGAGAAACAATGAGCACATACGTAGAATTCCTGGCCAAGGAATGATTATAAATCCACAAAAGTCAAGGAAAGCCCTTTGGGAGGAACTAGGGCCCTATGATTTGGGGAGATATAGGAAAGCTTCATACTTGAGCTGGGTCTTGAAAGATGAAAGAGTTTCTGTGAAGAGGAGAAGAGAGAATATAATCGAGGCATGAAGGCTGGCCAATGAAAGCAAAACCATGGAGGAGAGAGGTAGAGTTCCATGTGAGAGGAACAGAGGGGAGCCCAGATTAGCCAGATCGCAGGGTGCAGGATAGGGATAATAGCCTTTATAGGGTTTTACAAGCTAATCAGAGGTTTGATTTTGTCCTAGAGGCACCAGGGAGATGTTAGAATTTATTGATTGGGGGAGGGTGGTTATTGAGAAGATATATACATAAGGAAGAGTGTTTTGGCGGTAGTATTAATAACTCATCTACATCAGTGAATGTAGTTTCCACACTGGAAGTTTCCTCTATCAATGAAATCATATGTCAAGAAAGTCCTTTTCCCTTTCCCCTCATACAGTACAAAATAATAGAAAATTATGTGAAGAGGAAAAAACATTAGCCAGCAGGAGAACAGGGGAAGGCTTTAATACATAGGCACACACCATAGAGTGGTCCCAGGGCTAATGTTGCTTTGGAATGGAAGACTTTTAAAGTGAATTTTATCCAAGCCTGGCAGAATGTCAAGAGCCCTAAGAATTCAACCTATCTGACCCTTTAATCCTATTGCAGAGGAGACTGCAGAGCAAAGAGGGGAAGGGAATTGTCTGTGATAAGGCAATTCGGAAGGATGAGAGCTTGCTATTGTTCGAACCTTAAGTGTAGGGCTTCTATGGTGCCACTGTATATTGAATGCACTTATGAAGCATCTACTGTCTATAGGACACTGTACTAGATTTGAGCCTGAATGCAGGAGTTCATTCAAAGAGCACCTAAGTACTTACTATGTGCTGGGTAGTGCTAGTGCTAAGGACACAAGGTTTAGAAAGACAATCCCTGCCCAGAAGCACCTTCCAAGTTTTGGGGGCGAACCCCAGAGAGATGCACATGGAACATGCATAAAATAAATACAACGTGCTGTTTACAGAAGAGCTAACAAATTGGCGGCTTCAGGAGGTGGCACTTGGACTTAGCTTTGGAGGACTTTGGAATTCTGAGAAGCAGGGCTGGGGAGAGAGACAGAGACAGAGAGAGGGGGCAGTTAGTTTTTGAAAGGAAAAAAAAGTAGGTCTGCTAGAGTGAGAAAGAAGAGAAGAACATCTTGGGGGGGGGATGGGGATGGGAGAGAGTTGAGGCAAGATATCTGTTATTCATTCTTCATTAAAAGAGGGCCAGTGACATCCCGGGGTGATGTTTTGACTTGCACATGCTTGGATGGAAGTGAATCAGTCAGAGTTGCACAGTCATAGACCTCACTCTCTCTTCCACATTCATCCAAGTCTGATAAGAAGTCAAAAGTCAGGATGACCAGTGATGGCCTAGGATTCAGCTGATGATCTTGGCCTCTTCGAGGCCTGCTCACACTCTAGGTACTCCATAACACTTGCTTCAGCCATCTTACTGGCTATTGGAACCAATTGTTTTCATTTGCCCATTTCTCCACGAGGAGTCTCCACATGCTTAGGGGAGACATCCCCTTAGGTCACCAGTGGGTTTTGCAAAAATGAAAATTAATAGTTGGATAATAATTTTATGAAATTATGTGGTCACCAATATTTATTATATTTCGAGTCAGGAATTTATTTATAAATAGAGAAGAAACAATAAAGAAGAAAAATGTGAGAAGGATAGAGAAGTTATCTAAGGCTGGTGGTAAGTAACCACAAAGCCTCCTCCAAGATGCAAGCTAGTCTCTTAGGAAACTAGGAAAGGAGTCAGCCTTTCACTTACCCAAAGAAGTAGTCCAGGAGTCAGAGTCCAAGTTGAAGATGAGCTCCAAGCCCATGATCCAAACCACAGTCTCCAGTGAAGCTCCCTCAAAGACTCTCCCCAGTCAGAAGAATATCTCCAGAAGACAATCTCTTCAGACTAATTTCTCAAAGACCATCCTCTCTGAGGGAGTTCAGGCTTGATTTTATGGTGACTGTTTGTCTCCTCCCTTCTTCACAGGGGCCAATTGCAGTTTCCAAATTGTGCAGCCCTGCCCAGGGAGTGATGCTTGGGGGATCCACTTCTCACCTTCTGGAGGTCAAGTTCTCATCCAAAGGTTCACAGTTTCCTGATTGAACAGTGTCTGGGGGTGTAACTCTTAAAAGAATTCTCAAGTTTCTTACTGATTGAGTTTTTAAAGAAAGGGTGGAGCTCTCCAAGTATCTTGTTGGCTTCTCACCTAGCACTAAGTAGGGTATGAATTCACTAATTGGCTTAGAACTCCTCTACCTAGTTCAAGCTTGTGTGGATTCAATCAAAAGGCAGACAAAGGAGAGTGAATCCTGTCTTCACAATCTAGTAAGGTACTTAAGTTAGTGTTACTCAAGATAGACAAGACAGAGTGCAGAATACTCTTTCACAGTTTGAAGCCTATCACTTACCCTCAACCAGGTTGAACTGATCTGCCAAGATGATTTTCCTGGGCTGTGGCCCCTACTTAGGCTACAACATCTTGGAGCCACAGGTGAGTGTTCAGTGACAGGTAGACACCAAAGGTGAATGAGTAGCCTTGAAAAGAGCTTGATGAGTCCTCATGCCAGAGGTGCCAGTCCATCTGCTCACTCCATAAACCTCACTCTAGTATCTAATGGGAGTGTGAAGGATGGAACCAAGAGGAATCACAGAAAGAAAATTTTGCCCAACTACAATTTCACTTTGGGCTCAGCATGCCTTGAAGACAAGATTGAATGGAAAGTCACAGACCAGCTGCTTTGTGCCCAGATTTAGCTAAGGCTGCTGTACTGTGGTCAGCTCTGCATTTTAAGAGGGGCATTGGTGAGCTCAAGACTTAGGAGATCATATCATATGGAAATCCATTATAAAAAAGATAATGTAATATCATGAAAAGCTTATGAGGGGCCAATCTGAAATGTCAGAGCAACTGAAAGGTGTTTATGGGTGAGGGGATAAGGAGAAGGGGTTGCTAAGAAGCAGATTCTATTTTAAAATGAATTTGGAGGAAGCAGTTGGGTGGCTCAGGGAATTGAGAACCAGACCTAGAGATTAGAGGTCCTGGGTTCAAATTTGACCTCAGACCCTTCCTAGTTCTGTGACTCTGGGCAAATCACTTAACCTCCATTGTCTAGTCTTACCGTTCTTCTATCTTGGAACCAATACACAGTATTGATTTTAAGATAAAAGGTAAAGGTTTAAAAACATTTAAGAAATAAAATGACTTTAGAGTAAAGTGGAAACTCCCTGAGGGCAGAGATGGTTTCATTTTGTTATTGCATCCCCAATGGTCCTTAATAAATGCTTCTTAATTCATGTGTTCAAATGGAATAGGAGCCAGTGACTGGGATGGAGAAAGGAAAGGAGAACCTTATTTTCCTCATGTTTAAATGACTGTAAGCCAACTAGACAGCCCTTGAGGTTCCTTCCAACTCCTTTATGATCTTCTGTTTGCTAGACAGAGACATATTCAGTCTCCTCACCTCTAAGATGGGAGTAGTCATCTTTGCACTCTGCCTCTCAAGATAATTGTGGGGAAAGGACTTGGTAAGTCTTAGTGCTCTAGAAATGGGTAATACTGCACTGTCTCGGTAGCCTGATGACTCCATTATTACAGAAAGCTTCTGCTCCCAGGAGGTAGGAGCCTGACAATGTTTTATTAAGCCCTTGTCCCTTGGTGACCAAGACAGGTTTTAATCCTCAAATGTGGCTGGAAGTTGCAGGGCTGCCAGGACTTACTTATTGCCTCTTATTCTCCCAACCCCTACATTGGCTCACAGTATTTGACTTTTAAATTATGTTCCAGTATAAAAATAAGAGATTACAGTCTAGAGAGAAACTCAGACTCATAAATGGCCAGCGGAAGAAGGAACCTTAGAGATCAACTATTCCAGCTCTGTACCTTACAAAACCCAGAGAAGGCAAATAGCTCACCAAAGGTCACTCCGAAAGCCAGCAATGTAATGGAGGAGGTAAAGGGAAGGAGGGAGAGAAGGAAAGGAGAGTGAAGGGATTGGTTTTCTCCTCTGTTACTTACTTACTCTTTACAGCAGGTATGATGTTTTATAAAGGATTATGCCATATGGAAATCCATCACATATGAGATACTATAATATAATGAAAAGCGTGTTTTCTTTGAAGTCAGTAGACCTCGATTCAAATCCATCTCTGCTACCTCTGTGACCTGGGCCAAGTCATATTACCTCCCTAGTCCTCAGTTCATTATTTTCAAATGAGGAGGGTTAGAATAGATGCTTGTTAATAGTCCTTGAAGCCATCAATCTATGATATTATGAATTGGGAATATTTATCAGAGAAAAAGGAAAATGTGGGGTGGGGGCCAATGCATGAGAGATGTTTTGAAGTATATGAAAGGCTTTCAAGTGGAGGGGACATTAGACTTCTTTTGTCAGAATAGGCAGAACCAAGAATAACAAGCAGAAGGAGCAAAGAGACAGACTAAAGTTTGATATTAGGAAAATGTTAAAGGACTTCATCTCCAGTATCCTGAGATACCATTTGGACTAAGTGGTTTCTGATCCTGGCCAATTCTGAAATTTAGTGTGATTCCATAAAATTCATCTCACCTTCCTTCCTAAATCTATTCTTACTTCAAATTTGGCCCCAGGTACTTCCTAGCTATGTGACCCTGGACAAATCATTTAACTCCAATTGTCTAACCTTTGCTGCTCTTCTGCCTTAGAATTGATACTAAGACACAATGTAAGGGAAAGGAAGAAAGAAAGAAAGAAAGAAAGAAAGAAAGAAAGAAAGAAAGAAAGAAAGAAAGAAAGAAAGAAAGAAAGAAAGAAAGAAAGAAAGAAAGAAAGAAAGAAAGAAAGAAAGAAAGAAAGAAAGAAAGAAAGAAAGAAAGAAAGAAAGAAAGAAAGAAAGAAAGAAAGAAAGAAAGAAAGAAAGAAAGAAAGAAAGAAAGAGAAAGAAAGAAAAAGAAAGAAAGAAAAAGAGAGAGAGAGAGAGGGAGGGAGGGAGGGAGGGAGGGAGAGAGAGAGAGAGAGAGAGAGAGAGAGAGAGAGAGAGAGAGAGAGAGAAAGAAAGAAAGAAAGAAAGAAAGAAAGAAAGAAAGAAAGAAAGAAAGAAAGAAAGAAAGAAAGAAAGAAAGAAAGAAAGAAAGAAAGAAAGAAAGAAAGAAAGAAGGAAAGAAGGAAAGAAAGAGAGAAAGAAAGAGAGAAAGAAAGAAAAAAGAGAGAACAAAAGAGAGAGAAAGAAAGAAAGAAAGAGAGAAAGAGAGAAAGAAAGAAAGAGAAAGAGAGAGGGAGGGAGGGAGGGAGGAAGGAAGGAAGAAGGGAGGAAGGAGGGAAGAAGGGAAGAAGGGAAGAAGGGAAGGAGGAAGAAAATCCCCTTGGCCTGGGGACAGACTTCATGCTCTGTCTCTGACTTTTGAAAATCTGTTTTTGTTTTATAAGGGCAAACACAAAACAAACTGTTAGCAACAAGGGTTAACCCAGGTCCTCATATAAGAGCGTCTGAACATCATTTGGTAAAAGTAAAGTGAAGTCCACAGATTAGTCTCTCGATGACAAGAACAACAAAAAGCTGATTAAGATAGATTAGTTTGCAGCTTCAAGATCAGAAAAAAATAGACTCCATTTTAGAAATGGTGGAATAGACAGGACTGAGAGAATATGTGAGGAGACACTGACAAATTACCCAAGGATGAGAAATGAGCTCAGGTCTTCAAGAATAGATCAATTCCATCCAATGACATGGAAAGAAGTCTGCTGCTGGAACCACTGAATCTCTCCTAGCTTCTGCCAGAGTCCCTCACAAAGAAAGAAGAGTAGGAGAAGATAGAATCACTGGCTTCATGAACTTAAAGGACTGTCATGCAGAAGAATCACTAGAGAGTAGCACTAGGGTGGGAATTGCAGAGAAACAGAATTAGCCTTGATGTTAGGAAGAAAAAAAAAACACCAACTTCCTGATAGGGGTTGTTCAGTCATTTTTCAGTTGTGTCTGACTCTTAATAACTCTGGGGTTTTCTCGGCAAAGATCCTGGAGTTGTTTGTCATTTCCTTCTCCAATCCATTTTAAAGATGAGGAAACTGAGGCAAGCAGAGTGAAATGAATTGCCCAAGGTGACAGGTAGTAAGTGCCTGAGTCCAGACTTGAATTCAGGTCCTTTTGACTCCAGAACAAGTGTTCTGTCCTCTGTGCCATTTAGCTGATAACATTATCCAAAATGGATTGGGCTACCTAAGGATGCAATGACAAACTATAACATGGTAGATAGAATATTAGAACTGGAGTCAGCAAGTCCTGAGTTCAAAATCTTATCTCTGACACATAGTTACTGTGTTATCATGGATTATTCACATAATCTTCCAAAACCTCTGTTTCCTTGGATGCAAATTGTGCATAGTGTCCATGGTCCCAACTCCCTAGGTTGTTAAGCTGTAATGAGATTAGTTGTATAAAGTGCTTTGCAAAATTTTAAAGTCTTTTATTAACTATCATTGATTATTAATCATACCACCACCACAACAACAATAAAAGCTCCTTAAGAAGAGGAAAGATAATCACTTGTTGCTGTCCATTAATAGAATGGATGTTGTGGGTGGGGGTGACCTCATGCCACCCTAGCATTTCCACAGACCTTATCATGGATGATGTGGAGGTAACTTCTGAGTGGAATTGGCGGGAGTTGTTTATGGAAGTGTTTTTGACTCAGCTAAAAGGTATTCTATATTTCAAGGACCTTCTGAACTTGGACATCCTATCATTTCTGTTATATATTTTAGGTTCCTTATAGCTCTGCTTTTGTTCTATTTTCTAAGGATCCTCCCAATTTTCACATTCTGTGATCTATGTTATTTTTTAAAATAATGTTTTACTTTCCCCTCGTTACATGTAAAAATGATTTTTATATTCTTTTTTTTGTTTTGAGTTCCAAATTCTTTCCTTTCTTCTTACCCTTATTGCCTCCCTGCCCTCCCCACTCCCTGAGATATAAATCAGTCTGATTTAGATTTTACATGTGTGACCGTGTAAAACATTTTTTCCATATTAGTCATTTTGTAGAAGAGATCTCAAATGAAAAAAAAAAAAGAAGGAAAGAAAATGAAATGTAGTAGGTTTCAGTCTGCATTCAGACACCATCAATTCTTTCTCTGGAGGCAGATGGAATTTTTTATCATGATTTTCTGAGATTGTTTTGGATCACTGCATCACTGAGAAAAACTAGGTCACTCCCAGTCATTCATCAAGAAATATTGCTGTCACTGTGTACAGTGTTCTTCAGGTTCTTCTCACTTCACGTCGCATCAGTTCATATGGGTTTTCCAGACTTTTCTGAAATCATCCCGCTTGCCATTTCTTATAGCACAATATTCCATCACAATCATATACAACTTTCTCAGCCATTCCTCAATTTGGGGACACCCTCTCAATTTCCAATTCTTTTCTCCCTCCAAAAAGAGCTGCGATATTTTTGTACAAGTAGGTTCTTTTCCCTTTTTTGTGTGATCTATGCCCAAAGACCCAAGGTGATGCTAAGATTTTTTTAAGTCTTTGAATAGAAAATTTAATGGTATGATTTGAGACTCATAGGCAAGAACCTTTGATACAGAAACTGTCTACTCAGCAGCCCTCAAGTTCTCCTTCTTATGAAGCTACTGTGTAAATCTTGAAATTTCTCAGACTTGTGAATGTTAAAAATTTCCACATTGAGGAATCCTCCATTGGAACAAGTTCCCTACTGGAAACATTCCCCATTTTGATGTGAGAACTCACCAGGATCAGAAATGGGAGGACCTCTACTCCACCCGTACTTAAGACTGCTTTAGGGGAGAAAACTCCTTGCTATGGGAGGACCTCTACTCCACCCATACTTAAGACTGCTTTAGGGGAGAAAACTCCTTGCTAAACAATGAAAGTACTTGGTCCCATGCTTATAATAAGGCAAGGAGTTCTTTGAGCCATGCCTGTTTTTTAGAATTGATACAATGGGATGCTAGGTACCTAAAATGAGATTAGTCGACTCAGCTGTGTTTTCTCTGGTTCAGACTTACTGAGGAGGTTAGTCAACTTAGCAAGAATTCAGATGGGCTGTCTTTTAGAAAACATCTACAGTGATTGGTAGATGGAAGAACTTAGGGGAGGTGACATAGGAAAAAACCTCCTATATAAGAAAAGGAATCTCTTGAGCAAGGGATCCTTGGAGGCTTGGAGAGACTTGGAGATCCTTGGATCCTTGGAGATAGATCCTTGGAGATAGATCCTTTTGGAGGAGGCCCTTTGAAGATCTCTTGAGAAGAAGTCCCTTGGGAGGCTGACTCTGGCTGGAATTCCCTCTGGGGAGACTCTGTTCCCCAGACATCCTTGCTTAAGACAAATCTTGTGGTGAGTGATAAAAGACCGACTGAATGATCTCTCTCTCTTAAGACTCAGATCTAGGCCATGTTGGCTTAAGGCCCTTCATACTTATTTCCTTTTTCTCTTTTTCTCTCTTTTCTTTAATTCCACATTTGTATTAATTAAAATCTCTATAAAACCCAGTTGACTTGGGTATTTGAATAATTTGGAATATTTCCCTGGCGACCACCTTATATTTGATTTAAAAACCAAGACACTGTAGTGAAACATATTTTCTGCGGTCAAATTTACTCACCCTCTCTTATATCTATCACAATTTATATCTGCCACCATTTTAACTCACTACAGTTTACATCAACCATTTTAATTATAACAACTGTGGATTAGGATCAAACTTATAAAAAGGGCCTGATTGTCCTGTTCACAACCTGGCTGCCACTTACGTTTCCTAAATGAACACACTACTATCCCCCTCACACACTCAGCATTGTAGCCAAACTGTCTACTCCATGTGTCCTCTACAAGGCATTTCATCTCTTCTCTCCATGCCTTTGCTGAGGCTGGTCTCCATGTCTGAATTGATCTCCCTCCCCATCTCTACTTAGAATCCCTAGCTCCCTTTAAGGTTCAGCTACTGATTTCTCATAAGGGTATTAGTCCTCAGTTCCCCATAAAGTTACATAGACACACACATAACATATGCATGTATAGTCCCTTCCATTTTATCTAATTTCCTCCATTGTGTTTCTCTTCTATAAAAAGCAAACCCCTTACTTGTCATTCTCAGCACCTAGGACAGCACCTTGCTCACAGTCGGCATTTAATAAATGTTTGTTGACTTGGATTTCTTTGCTTCCTTCCTTTGAGATGACTGGTTTTTAATCAAACATTACATTCTTGCCAAACTCCCTGCTGATGCAGATGTTGAATGAAAATGGGAGGATTTTCTCAGTTCTCTATCAGTGTTGATCCCCAGACACTGTATCAGCATCCACCCTCTTTGCAGTCTCTTTTCTTTACCACCTCAATGAGCAAAGTGATTTTGGCAAGAGACAGGACAAAAACATCTTCTTTTGATATTGTGCTAATCTCCCTCTGGCTTTCAAGACTTATTTTTAATAACTCACATTTCCAGAGTGTTTTAAGGATTGACTCCAAAAAAGCTTTCCTCAGCTGTGAAGTTGGAAAGACAAATCTTTTCCCCTCCATTTTATAAAGAAGAAAATCAGACCTACCCCTATGCACTTCCTTGGCCATCAGTTTGTGTCCTTGTTAAGTTCATAGGTTAAATGGTACGGTGGATGGTAAGTTACAGTTTGTTCTGCTGTCAGTAAGTCATACACCTCACGGATGTCACAGCTAGTAAGTAAAGTGACATCATTTGTAAATGGTAGTGGGAGATTGGAATCTAGATCTTTTGTTTCTAAGCCCAGGGGCCTTTCTACTACATGACAAGCCTCTAAAAAGTTTCCCATCAAGGTGGAGTTTCTAAACAACTGAGGCCACTGCCCTGAGGTACCTCAGCGTCTGCTAATGATGGTAGAGTCCCAACATATTCCAGCTAGAAGAACTTTAAAGACCATTTAGTTTAACCTACAGCTGAACAAGAATTTCTCAACATACCGAGTGATTATCCAGTCACAACTTGAATGCATCCACTGAGGAAGGAACCCAGCACCTACTGTAATAATTCATTCTCCTGGTGGCATCTCTAATGGAAATTGGCTTGGTGGTGAACTGAGCTTGATATCAAGAAAATCTGAATTCATCTCATACATTTGCTAATTGTGTGACCTTAGGGAAGTCACCTAACCTTTCCCAGCCTCAGTTTACTCATCTATAAAATGGGAACAACAGAATCATCTACCTCACAAAGCTGTTGTGAGCTGCAAATAAGATCACACATAGACATTGTATACACACACACACATATATATATATATATATATATTCCTTTGTATACCTTAAAGAACTATGTAAACTCATTATCATATTATTTATGTTATTATTATTAATGGCTAGCAAGAGCTTTTGGCAGGCATACATGTGGTATACATAGAATGTGGGTCACATAGAGCAAGTCTAATCTCTCTTCTCTATGACAACTTTCAACTACCAGAGGCAGCAATTCTTCTCTGACCCCTCTGCCTCTACCCAGACATCCTCTTCTTCAGATTCAGCATCTCCATCACTTTCTCTTATCATGATCTCAAGGCTTGTTCCCATCCTAACTGCCCTTCTCTGTACCCTCTTCTGCTTATTCTGCTTATCAATCTCCTTCTTCAAATGTGGCCTCTGGGACTGAAAGGTTTCCTAGATGTGATCTATCCAGGCGAAAGTGGAAAGGAATTATCCTCTTCTCTCCTTGGTTCTAGAAGCTCTGCCCCAGTCAAGGCAGCCCCAGATTGCTTTAACCTTTCTGCCTGCAACATCAAATGGCTGACATTCACATGGAGCTTACAGTCTGCTAAAACCCTGAGACTTTTTTACAGATAAACTGTTATTCAGTTTCCTATTCTGCACATCTACTTGCGGAGGTGACTGTGTTTTGTGGAAGTAAATTGCATTAAGATTTCAATAACTCAGTCTTGTTGCCATTCAATGTTTACAAAGTCAATTAAAACTTAGGAACCGAAACTATTTTAGAGCTCATCTCTTCTGACATCTTTATTTCGGAAACTGAAGCCCAGATATGGCAAGCCATTCACCCTCCCTGAGATCTGACAGCCACAGGACTGTCACCTGGGGCTGGTCAACCCAGAATGGGTAATTGACCACCTGACCTCCTGGTCCAAGGCTCTTCCCCTCACATCCTTCTGTGTCTGAGGTCTTGACATCCATCATCTCCCTCAGGCAGAAGTACCTTCCTGCCATAGAATTCAGTCCTCCCTGTGACCATGGAAGATGCTTAATTTTCCTTAACTGCCTTTCACATCACTCACAGCAAAGAGTTTTGCATCATAAAGCTTGCCTAATTCGCTAGCTGCTGTTATTCCACATTATTATTTATAAGAGGATGCCACACAAGGGAGAAATTGTAACAAAATTCAGTCATTGGCCCTTGGGAAATTACTACCTGCTAGGTGTTCCCCTTGCCATAAATATCCAGAATTATTGACACACGGCCATTGAGAGGATGAAAACTGGCTGTGCCCTCCTTGCAGCAGATGCCCCAAGAGCAGCTGCCTGGAAATCACTGCTCTTCCTCCCGCTGCTCCCACCCTTGCTTCACTAGGAGCTCTTCTGCAGTCTTTGGTCAATCACTTCTCCTCCTAAAGTCCTTGCTTAAACAATGTAAGATGAGGGGCTTGGTGAGATGGACTCCGAAGTCCCTCCAACCTCTAACAGGCTGTGTTCTCTGCTTCTTCTTGGCCAGGATGGTCAGTAGTCTGTGTTCTGAGGCCCTTTTCCAGCTCTGTCCCAGTCTTGCCGGGGATCTCAAGTGGTCCCCTCCACCACTCCATTCACACACTCTTCCTCTTCTATGTTCTGTGTCCTTCCAACTTTTCTTCTAGGAAATCTAATGATACAGTTGGAATATAGCACATGGCTAGGTCCCTATAGGTCCATGGATAAAAATACTCAAGTAAATGTACCCAGAGAATCAACATATCACATACAGGACCCTTTATCCTTTCCATAAAAATGGCAAATATAGAGAGCACTTACCCTTGTCAATCACTTGTACAATCCTGTTTCTCCTCCTCCTGGTAACATGCCCAGTCTCCTTTGACTTTTAGCCCAATCACCCCCTTCTACATGGAGCCTTTCCTGATTTCTCCTAGCTGATATTGCCTCTTCACCTGAATGATGATATTTATGATAATGATAATAATGATTATTAGTATTTGTGTATAAATTATATATATGCAGAGGAGGCAGCTAGGTGGTACAGGGGAGAGAACATCTGGCCTTGAGGCAGTAGGACTCATCTTCTGAAGTCAAACTTGGCTTCACATTTACTAGCTGTGTGACCTTGGGCAAGTCTCTTTACCCTGTTTGCCTCAGTTTCCTCATTTGGAAAATGGACTAGAGAAGGAAATGGTGAACCACTTCAAGATCTCTGCCAAGAAAACCCCAAATGGGGTCACAAAGAGTCATACATGATTGAAATGATTCAACTACAATGTGCACATGTTGTCTTCCCTTATAGAAGGTAAATTCCTTTGAGACAGGGACTGCCTCATTTTTGTCTTTGCATTGTCAGAGGCCTGCACAGTGTCTGGCACACAGTACTCAATTCAGGACCAGCTACTTCTATCTAGAACCCCAGAGGCCATCCAGCCCAATCTTTGTTTTTGAGATGAGGAATTGGAGGCCCAGAGAAGTTGGTTCACTTTCCTAAAGTCACTCAGTGCCAGAAGCAACATTTGAAACCAGATCCTGGGCTGAGATGCCTTTCCACTGTACCATGCTTCTTCCAATGTGTTCATTTATTGATTAAAGGTCATGAATCAGGCTCCCTCCCTGCCCAGCAGCCCTCCCTCGTTTCTTTGATCCCCTCTGATCAGTCTTGCAGGTGTTCTCTGCCCCAACCCTCCCACCGGCCCAGAAGGGTCCTGGCTCCAGATGAGTACACCAGCACATTGGATGAGGACGTTGGCAAATGAAGCCTAGCACGTTGGACCATGAGTCCATGCCCTGTGACAGCAGAAATGGTTTTCTTCCAAAGTCACCTATAGCATGCCCAGGGTGAAGGTACTCATCTACTGGTCCAGAATCTAAAAGAAATCGGGATGGACCCTTGGAGGATGCAGCAGCAGATGCAGGGGCAAGCTCACACAGCCCCCTCCCTCCTTCTCTTTCCTTCCTTTGTCCTGGTGGTTGCCTTGGAGAAGAGGGTCTTGAGCCTTTCTCTCCCAGATGACTGCTTTCTCCTTCTAACAGAGGAACTTAGACTAGGATAAGAAGAGGGCAGGGAGAGCCAGTGGGAAGCCAGTAATGGCAATGAGACAGGAACGTCTGCATCGCTGTCCCTACAAATGGCCTGGCACAGACCTCATCAGGCCTGGAACTCTGTGCTGCCCCTGCCATGCTTGTTGGTTAAAAAGAGCCCAACCATGCCCTCGCCTTGTGGAACCATCGGTGAGGTGCTAAGGCTGCCCCAGCCCCCGGGGTCACAGACTGCTCTCCAAAGAGGCTGAGCCAGCTGTGGGTAGCTGAGGAGACGTTAAGAGTCATGACTCCTAGTTTTTCCCAGTCTCACGATGTTGCAGGGTGCCTGTGATAGAGGAGATAGAGCCTTGGGTTTGGAGGCAAGAAGCCCTGGGTTCAAATCCTAGGAAGTCTGGTAGGTTCAAGCAGAAACTTAGGGCTTGTCTGTTAAGTCAAAACCAGATTGCTTCTGCTATGGCTGAGGGTGAATCCAGATCCTGACAGATTCACAGCCTTTTCTCACACCTGGAGCCATATTATCTCTAAGGGACGACAAGCACATGCATCAAAACTGTATATATACTTCAGTTGAGAGTCAAGAGGTTTTGCCCATGTGATATCACAGAAGGAGGATCCCAGGTCTCAGAGGGTGCATGTGCTGGAATCAGTGAGAACAGAGCTCTTCTAGCAGTATGGTCCCAGGCAAGTCACTATCATAGCACCCAAAGCTGGGAGGGTTGACCATACACAAGAGGACAGAACCAAGATCCAGAATGATCTAGACAAAGAAGAAACATGATGCAGGGTTTGGAATCCCAAGCCTTGAGTTCAAATCCCACTTCTGCCCTTTGCTCTCTGTGGAATGTTGGCCAGGTAACAAGCTCAGTCTCCTCCTCTGTCAAGTGAGGAGATGGTCTACTTAGCCTCTTGGGCATCTAGCATCAGACCTTTATGATCCCCTCATATTCACAGATGGAAACATTGAGTTGACCCTAACAATGGTGAAAGATTTTATTGTTGTTTAATCATCAGTCATGTCTGACTCTTCATGACCCCATAGACCCTTAGTGTAGTAGATCTTTCTATCCTCCACCATCTCCCAAAGCCTGTCCAAGTTCATATTCGTTGTTTCCATGACACTTTCTATCCATCTCATCCTTTGCCATCCCCTTCTCCCTTTGCTTTTGATCTTTCCCAACTTTGGGGTCTTCTCCCATGAGTCCTGTCTTCTCATTAAGGGGTCAAAGTATTTAAGCTTCACTTTCAGCATTTGACCTTCTAGGGAAGAGTCTGAATTAACTTCAGTATTGACTGCATTGATCTCCTGGCTGTCCAAGTGACTCTCAGAAGCCTCTTCAGTGCCACAATTTGAAAGCACCAACTCTGGGGTGCTCAGCTTTCCTCACAAACCGACTCACAGCCATACATTTTTGCCACTGGAAAAACCATAGCTTTGACTATATGGACCTTTGCTGGCAAGATGACATCTCTGCTTTTTAGTATGCTGTTCAGATTTGCCATAGTTTGTCTTCCAAAGAGCAAGGTTCTTTTAATATCACGGCTGCAGTCACTGTCTGCAGAGATCTTTGAGCCCAAGAATATAAAATCTGACACTGCTTCCATTCCTTCTCCCTCTATTTGCCAGCTAGTGATAGAAGCAGTTACCAAGATCTTGGCAGAGCTAAATAATGAGTCTTATACTTAGATTTAAGAAATTAGTTTCATAATCCATCACATACGTTTGCTGAATGTCTATTCGCCAGGCTCTTCTATCCACCATTATTTCCCAAAGTCTGTTCAAGTTCACATTCTTTGTTTCCATGATGCTTTCTATCTCATCCTTTGCCATCTCCTTCTCCTTTTGCTTTCAATCTTTTCCAACATCAGGATCTTCTCCAATGAGTTCTGTCTTCTCACTAAGTGGCCAGAGTATTTAAGCCTCAGCCTCAATATTTGACCTTTTAGAGAGTGGTCCAAATTCATTTAAGTATTGACTGCTTTGATCTCCTTGTCATCCAAGTGACTCTCAAGTCTTCTTTGGCACTAGATTCTTGGGATTGAAAAAAAAATCTACCCCTTCATCCATTCATGTATCTATCTTCTATCAATCATCTACTCCTATTTATCTACTTATCTATCATCTGTGCACTTATCATCTATCTATATTCTATCCATCTATCCATTTATTTATCTATCCATCATCTATCTATCTATCTTTCAATCTATCTCTCTGTCTATCTGTATCATCTATTCTATCTGTCCTTTCTTCACTGCTGCTGGGAGTAGTCATAGTCACTGATTTGGAGCATCTATTAGTCCAGCAATTTAGCAGATGAGTCATGCTCTTGTTTAAATAATTAACTCCTTGAAACCAAGTGAGGATATCATTTGAGAGAATTTAGCATTAATTGGCTTAACCTGGTAAATAAATTAAAGCAGCAGAGGATGACATGAACTTGAAAACATTCTGCAGCCGCTATTTCTGCTCTCCCAGGATCAGAAGCAGGTCTGCCTCCCCTCCCACACATCCTAGCCTCCATTTTCCTCTTCTTGGTTTCCTGAGGACTATTGGAGGTTCTCCCACTTCTCCAACACTACGACTTTTCCCTCCTTGGTCACCTCATCAATCCAGTCAAGGGTTTGGATCTCCCAATTCAACGTCTGTGCCGGCTCTTACATTGTCCCCTCCATACCACCCTCACTATCCTGAACTTAATGCAAACTATTAGAACTTTTCTCTTAATAGACTCTGCCCATCTCCCTCTCTGTCCCTTTCAAACCACACCTACCTGCTATCTGAATCACCACACTGATCTGACTCTCTTTCTCCTCTGCTCAAAGTCCTTCAATGGCTATCAATTTAAGAACCTAATTAATCTCCGAAGCTGATTGTGTTTCACATGTGTTTGACACTGGGCTCATTCTTCAGGGCATGAAAACCTTGGTGGCCGTCCCTATCATCAAGAAACCCCCACTTAGTTTCAATTTCTCCTGAAACAAAGTTCAAGATCCATTCTTGAGCATTTAAGGGCTCTCTCCTGCTGATTCCTAGGATCTTGGGGTTTTTTCTCAGGGATCTTAGAAATGAATGGGTCTGAGATCTTTCTGGCATGAATCTCCTCTTCAACATATCCCATTACAGACCTACCAGCTGCATACTCCTCATATAAATGCAATGTGCAGCTCAGCTAAATATTGAAAGGGTGGGTTGGGAAACATTCCTGTTGAAAAGAGGAGCAAGCAGGCTCAGTAGGGTCTGTGATGGAGCCAGCATGCTAATGATGCATTTCACTGACTAACTGCGTCTCAGAGCTGGAAGGAGTCTCAGAGGCCATCTTAGTCAATCCATACCTGACCTGACCAAGAATTGAATGCATTAAACTACTCAACAAATGGCTATTCATCTTATCTCATTTCCTCTTAAGGTAGCAGCCATCCCGCTCTGGAATGGGTCTCAGTTTGAGGAAGTCCCTCCTTCTCCCTACTTTCCCATCAACATCTAGCTCTTATTAACTTCCCCCTGCTACAACTGATTCTGTTATCTGGGACTGAAGAGAACAAATCTAATCTGTCCTTCAAAACTTGAAAAGAGTTTCCCTGGCTTTAGTTGGTTCTATGAGAAGCCAGGTGGTGCAGTGGATAGAGTAGCAGACCTGGAGACTCATCTTCCTGAGTTCAAACCGGACCTCAGGCACTTCCTACCTGAGTGACTCTGAGAAAGGTGCTTAACCCTGTTTGCCTCAGGCTCCTCATTTGTAAAATAAGTTGGAGAAGGAAATGTAAAAACCACTCTAGTATCTTGGCCAAGAAAACCCCAAATGGGGTTGTGAAGAGTTAAACATGACTGAACTAAACAAGACTAAACACAACTGAAAGTTGGTTGTGTTGATAGTATTGTTTTTAGTAAAACATTTAGCTTAAAAATTAAAAAGGTTGGGAGCAATGTCAGGTCCTTCTCTTGCCCCCTAAGCCTTCTCCTCTTTAAAACCAAGCTTTCTCAGTTCATTTGACCTATCTCCAGAGATCAGGATCTCCAGCTTCTTCCTTCCACCATCCTTCTTGTCTTCCTCTGGGTCCTCCTGAAGTGGAGATGACCAAACTTGCACTCAGTCCTAGATATGGAGATGGAGTCAGATTTGATCAGAGGACTCTGGGTTTGTGTCTTCTCTCACTCTAGACTTTAGACTTGGATGAAAGAAGCATGTGGGATAGTGGCAAACATGCTGGCTTGGGGTCAGTAGAGACCTGAGTTCAAGTTCTGACTCAAGGGCTATGTAGCCCTAAGCTTGGCTCAGTCAATTACTGTCAGGGTGCCCTTGAGCCAGACACTCAATAATGGAATGGCTCCTCTGTAAAATGAGGGAGGTAAACTGAATGTTCTCAAAGGTGTCTCTGCAGCTATTACCTCATGATTCGATGGCCTCTTTGAGGCTCCATTTTATCCTCTATAAAATGGAGATTAAAAATACTTCCTCTAAGTACCTCTCAGGGTTTTTGTAGGGAAAGGGCTTTGCAAACTGGGACATTGGCTCTCGATGGGAGGCAATGTTGCTAAGGCCTTAGAAGATGGCATTAGATCACAGGCACGCTCAGCAAGAAGTCTCATTCTGGGCTGTTTGGAGCACAAAGGGGCACCTCCATGGGAAAGCCTTTCTTCATCTCTTTGCCCAGGACTGCCAAATGCACCACTGCTCTGGCTGCTTTGGGAGGAGAAAGATCATTGGAATGAGCCAAGAGACCACAGAACGGCTCGGGAGGTCCACGGCTCCAGCCACAGAGGGCCAGGTAGAAGGTAGTCCAGACGAGGATGGGAAGACAGAAGACTGTTCTATACTAGGAATGACTCAAAGGAAATGGGATATTTGCCCTGGAGAATAGAAGGCTGGGGTAGAAGGACCTAATACTTGCAGAGCATAATCATTCTAGCAACCCATCAATTGTACTGTTGTTATTGTAGTTATGATTCAGAGCATTGAGGTGGCCCAGTGGGCAGAGCACTGGACTTGGAGTTAGAAAGATCTAAGTTCCAATCCTACCCCAATACTTACTAGTCGTTTGGCCTTGGGCAAGTCATTGGACATCTCAGCCTCTGTGAGATGGAGAAAATATTAACCCCCACCTCCCGGGGTTGTCATGAGGGTCAAATGGAATAATATTTGCAAAGGGTTTGGCAAACATGAAAGAGTTAATATTAGTGTTCCGGTATTTGCAAGGTCTCCCCCTGGCAGAGTGACAAGTTTGATCTGTTTGTCCCTAAAAGGGCAGCTCCAGGGGCAGAGAGAGAGTCTACCAAGAGGTCATTTGGCGCCCAATATCAGGAGAAAAATGAACAACTACAGACCAACAGAAGAGGAATGAGCCTCCTGGCAATGGAGCTGGAGGACCTCAAAGGGGAGGTTTTCCCTTCAGCCTTTGCCAGGAATGGCAGAGAGGATGCTGCTGCTGGGTCCAAGCCAGATGGTGTGGCTCCCAAGAGCCCTCCCAATGGGGAAGTTTGAGGATTTGGGGAGACCCAGAGAAGGAGGGAAGGGGCTGCGTGTGGCTCTGGAGTTGCAGAATTAAACTCAATCGATAAAAACCAGAACAGAGCAAGAAGTCAGTTGTCCAGGGCTTGGTGAATAACAGGTCCTGGACCCAGAAAACACTTCATAAAGACATTCTGATTAATTTATGATTAAGGTGAATTGACCGTCCCAGGGGTCCTTAGGCACCCTTTTACCTTTCTCAGCCACCATGTTTCCATCTTACAAAAAAGGCAGTGAATGAGATGATCTTTGGGACAATCCTGCCATTCAGTCTGGCCTTCTTCTGCCTGTGAAGCCTTTCTATGGGCAGAGCCCCCCCTAGACAGGGGGCCTCAGAGGGAAGAGCCCTGGCACAGCAGTGGAGGAAGAAGCTGGAGGCCCAGTGGACAGAGCTCTGGGCCTGGAGTCAGGAAGGCAAGAGGTCCAATCCAGCCTCAGACCTTAGCTGTGTGACTCCAAACAAGTCACTCACCTCCTGCCTGCCTCAGTTTCCTCAACTAAAAGAATAATGGTAATAATTAGAAGGATCCAATGAGATGGCATTTATAAAGCAAAATGCCTAGCACAAAGTAGCTGATTCACAAATGTTTGTTCCTTCTTCTCCTACCCCTCCAATTAGTGTGACCTTGGGCAAGTCACTGAACCTGATAGAAAGGAGTTTAGTCTGGACTCAATGATCCCTTTTTGCACTGAGAGTCAATGATGCTGTGCTTCTGCCTCTCTTTTCTGAGGTTCAAAGGATTGGAACCTGGTTGGTGGAGGATCAAGAGGAAGTGGAATTGGAGATAGAAAGGCCTGGGTTTGAATCCTGCCTTAGGCACTTCTTAACTTTGTGGCCCTGAGAAAGAAAGGCAATCTCTGTGTGTCTGGACTTCTATGGTTCTGCCCTTTAGACCAATGAGATCACGGACTCTAGCGGTGCTGATGCACTCAGAGGCAAGTGGGTGAGGCTGAGACGCAGAGACAGGCCCAGTATGGACAAGGAAAATCAGGGACTCCCATCCCATTTGGGGGCCCAAGACCTGAACTCCTTCCTCTGCAGTTTCCCAGGCTGGAGCTCCTCCGAATGCCTTCAATTCATTTCGCATCTTCCAGGACTGCCTGAGGCTCTGGAAGGTTAAGTGATTGGTCTTTGGCTTCAGTTAATAAATGTATTCATCACAGCATCTCTGCACAAACACATCTGCAGAAGAGGAAGGATGCCTTTTGTCCAAATTACATTATTGTTGCTCTTTTTCTTTTCTGCTTTTCCCTCTAAAAGCGGTGCTTGTTTTATTGCTTTGGGTAAGGAGAGGAAAAAGAGGCTGAGGGTGCCGTGGGAGGGGAGCTGGGCTCTCCTAACAGGGGATGTTCTTGAAGTCCTTCCTCTGTCTTGTCCACAGTTTCCCTGTCTCTAACATGAGGGGTCTGATGGAATGATCTTGAAGATTTGTCCCAGCTCTAAATACACCTTGTGTTCCCAGAGTCAGCCCTGGGGGCACCAGCCTGAACATGTCCCAGAAGCTGAGGGAATTTCATTCATTTGAGAGCTCTCCACAAGGAAGCAGATTGCAATCCCACCATGACTCCTTCTTCCATGCAACTCTTGTCCATGCTCTCATGAAAATGTCACCAGAGAGGAGGCAGCTGGGTGGCTCGGTGGATTGAGAGCCAGACCTAGAGATGAAAGGTCCTGGGTTCAAATCTGGCCTCAGACACTTCCCAGCTGTGTGACCCTGGGCAGGTCACTTCACCCCCATTGCCTAGCTCTTACCACTCATCTCCCTTGGAAAAATATACAGTATTGATTCCAAGATAGAAGGTAAGGGTTTAAAAAAAATGTCACCAGAGGGAGTCCTCCCAATGGGCATATGGACCCATCTAATTTTTTCCTTAAATCTTGAGCATTTCAATGGAATGTCTAAGAGGTTCAACTATTAGCTTTGGTCCTTGCCATGTGATCAGTCAATTTTCTCTTTCACTCATTCATTTCCTTCAATCAACAAGAAGTTGTTAAGCACCAACTATTTGTCAGGCATTGTGCTGGGCACTAGAAATACAGAGGAAATAAAATAGCTCCATTTACCCATGACATGTTAACTCCAGATGTTCATAGGTCCATAGGGGATTTGTATATCAAGTAGCTCACTCACCCTCCCAATGCTTTTCCCCAAGGCGCTCTGAGTGAAGACTATAGGGCTTGGCCACTCATAGTCATACAATACTAGTGAAGTGTTCTTTAAGTAGTCCTGCACGTCTGAGATGTTAACAGAGCCTAGCAATTTCCTGAAGGTGAAACCAACCTGTGATTGTCCTTACCTTTGAACATAGAACCCACTGTCCAACTTGAGAAAAGAAGGAGGAAGAGGAGGAGGAGATGGAGATGATGATGGAGATGGAGATGATGATGATGATGATGAGATGATGATGAGATGATGATGATGATGATGAGATGATGATGATGATGATGAGATGATGATGAGTTGGAGATGATGATGAGATGATGATGATGATGAGATGATGATGAGATGATGATGATGATGATGAGATGATGATGATGATGAGATGATGATGATGATGATGATGAGATGGAGATGATGATGAGTTGATGATGATGGAGAAGCAAAGATAGGAAAAGGTTAGAATGGTATTAGTAAGACAAACAAGAGAAGAGAAATAAGAAAAAAAAGAGTAGGAAAGGGATAATCAGAATTCCACAATCTGTGAATTTGCATGAGGCTCAGAGACTATCAACTCCAACTCAAAGCTGAAAAGCATTCTCTTCACAATATTCATGAAAAGTGCTCATCTAGCCTTTAAAGAGCAAATCCTTGAAGTGGACATGTCTCTCCAGGCAATTTGCTCACCTTTTGTAAGGAGTGCTGACCCTTCCCCCACCATCCCTAATTCTTCCTTCTGGGGTTAAGGAGAATTATTCAAGCCCCTCCTCCCTCCTCCACATGATCGCCCTTTAAACTTTCATGTCTTTCCTGAATTTTCTCAAGTCCTCTGACAATGTCAGATGTGTAATGTTTGAAGATCTCTAGAAACTGATATTCCCGTCTAAGATCCCTCAGAGGTGAGGAGGTCTTCATCCTCTGCTCTAATATCCCTCCTGTCCTTACATTTTGGGTTCTGTATTCTAAGGTCCCTTCTGGCTCTGACTTGCTTGCCTGCCCCCATGCTGGAAGCATAATGATGAATCCGAGCACCCAAAGCTCATCCATTCTTTAGAACACTGATTCTTGGAAAGGCGATTACTGATCTGTGTGTGCTTACTTTCTATTCTGTTGTGCCCAGGGACTTCCTGACTGAAGCCAGATTTCTGGAACTGTCCCTAAAATATAACAGCAGCAGCTACCATCTATGCACCAGCTGAGCCCACATTCATTAGTAATTACAACAATTACCCTTCACACAACTTTCCAGGCTGTGGAAGGAGGAAGGGACTGACCTGCTCTTGACAGGACCCTGTAACATTCTGCTGGAAGGCTTGAATAGCCAAATGGAATTTCAGAACCTTCTTCCCTGGCTCCCACTACACCAGACAAAGACAGATGTGGCTCTGCTGAGACCCAGGGTCCCCTCTGTGATTGCTATTTACAGCTGGCTGCTCTCCATCTATGAAGGTGATGAATGAGACACATTTGGTGGACATAATAATTGAATGTCCTCTCTAAGAGGAACCTTAGAATACAGAATGTCACCTCCAGGAGGGACCTTAGAACCCAGAACCCAGAATGTGAAATCTGAGAGAAACTATAGAGTATAGATGATGGGAGCCAGGAAGAGCATTAGATGACAGAAAGAAGCCACCAACTTGAACAACTGAGAAGCCTGGTTCCATCATGAGATCACCTAGAACGGTGTACAACTTAGAGCTGAAAAGGACCTTGGGGATGCCCTAGTCCAAACCTCTCCATTTCACAGCTAAGTCAATTGAGGTCCAGGGATGTTGGAGACTTTGGTGAGTAGCAATGCTCCAAACTGGAGGGGTGAGGGAGGACCGCTGCCTCCCAAGACAGGCTCCCCCATTTTCAGACAGTAACTTGGGGATATTTTCTGACCTCAATTTTGTATCTTTGCCACATCTTCCCCATTGCTCCTGGTTCTGCCATGTGGCCCACAGGGCAAGTCTTGTCTCCATACTCTTCCCTTGCACATATGACAGCTTTTCAAGGACCTGAAGATCACCAGCAGGACTCTCCATCCACCCCAAATCTTTTCTCCAGGCCAAATCTCCCCCTTTTCAAAGTCCCCTGGTCAGCTCTGAAGCGTTTATTAGTCCCTTACTGCATAGCAAGCGTTACTCTATGTGTTGAGGATACAAAGAAAGGCCACACAGCCTCTTTCCTTGAGAAGCTCAGGGCATCCTGGGGAAGACACATTACAAACAAAATGCCAATATGAACTAGCGAGAGGAGATTGAAGATGAGGGGAGACCCTCATAGCCTAGGATGGGCATAGAAAAGGCCTTCAGAAGGGAGGATTGGAGGCAGGACTGGAAGAAACCAAGGAATGAGTCCAGGAGGCAGAGAGGAGGGCAGGGACAGAGCATTCCGGCTTGGGGGACAAGAAGTGGAAAAGCCTGGATGAAATATGGAAGGTTTTACACAAGGAACAAGAAGGAAGGCAACAGACTTGGACAGTAGATTTCATGGAAGTGGAAGTGGAAGAAGACTTACAGGGCAGGGAGCAGGGCAAGCTATGGAGAACTGAAGCCAAATGAAGGGTTTTGTATTTGCTCCAGCAGGCAAGATGTTGTTGAGTCCAGGGATAATAGAATCAGACCTTAGCTTTAGGAAAAACACTGTCGTGGTTGAATGGAGGAGAGACTAGGCTCTTTCTAGCCTGAGGCAGGCAGGGGCCCCAGCAGCCATGGCAAGAGTCCAGCCATGAAGGGATGAGGAAATGGTCCAGGGTCAGGGTGGAGTCCGAGGAGAGAAGGAGGCAGATGGGCCAGCTGGGCGGGAGACCGAAATGCTCCCACATCCTTCCCACGGAAGCCATTGCCGTCCCTCTTGGCTGGAGAAGTAGCAAGATGGCAGCGCCATCATCCTAGGGCTGAGTCATCCAGATGACACTGAAAGGACTGTTCATTAGCAAGGGGGACTGCGGGTCTGACTGCAGCATCCCAGGCAGGCTCAATTCTCAGCTCAGACATCCTCTTTTGGACCTCATGTAAGGCTGTAACACCATCTGGTGGATGAAATGGGAGACATGGGCAGAGCTGTAAACAGTCAAATGTCTGTTAAACCCAGGGGGTCCTGAAGAGATGAATGGAGGTACTTGGAGAACTATGAGGCTTCCCCCCACTTTCAAAGGTCTTACTCTCCTTCACTAGTCTGGAGAGATCTCAAAGGAATTCTAGGAAATCTAGAACAGATCTTAGAGATGAGGAAACTGAAGCTGCGAGGGCAAAGTCTTGCCCAAGGTCTCATATCATAACTCGTAAGGAATATTTCCAAGAACTTAATCTGGAAGAAGGAAGATTTAAGGGCACACGGGATGTCATGTGAAGGGGGTATCAGTCTTGTTTTGCCTGGTCCTAGAGAGCAAAAGCAGGAGCATTAGGGTGAGATGAAAAGAGGAAGATTGAAGACTAGGCTAAGGAAAATGGTGAGAGCTCTACAAAAAGGCGAGCCATCATCCCAAAATCCTTGGCTTAGGAAATATTGGAGAAGAAGGTGCACATGACCCCTGAGGTGGTGGCCATGGTAGAAGGGATTCCTGTCACAGGGAAGGGTTAGCCTGGAGGACAATGCAATTTCATTACAATGCTCAATAGAACATTTAGAGGTTCAACCCCATTTGGCCCCTCCATATTCATTTCCTTTTCACTGCTCTTTCCAAGTCTCCTCCCAAATGAAAATGAGCCAGTAGGAGAATTCTCCATGTCCTGACACTTCAGAAAGGGTGCAGAAGAGCTCAAGAAAGTTGCTTCTTCAACACATAGGTGAGATCAGGATTCCAAGGATGAGGAAGAGACATCAGCCAGTGAGTAGTGAGACCGCCCCCACCCAAAAAAGAATCCCTGCTCATCGCCCACTACAACAGGACCCTGAACAACCACATAAAGAGCACTCATGGGGATGGCTCTGTTTTCTACTAAGACAGTCCATCCCCTATCTAGAGAGCTCTGATTGCGATGGTTTCCCCGGCATCAAATGAAAATGGTTCCTCGTTTCTTCCTTTCTCTGGGCCCAAACAGAATAAGCTATTTACTTCTCCAGAAAAAAACTCTTCGAATATTTTCCACCTGTGCTGCAGATCCTTTAGTTTTAGGCTGCTAGGATTTCTTCCAACCATCCCCTGGTCTTGCACTTTCTTGGTTGGCCTCTCCCAAATAGGCTTCCATTTATCTCTGCCCTCCTGAAAATGTGGCGCCCAAAACAGGACAAAATAATCCAAATGTTGTCTGGATGGGGAAAAGATGGATGGAATTTGAGGACCAACTCGTGGGGCACATTGGCATACGAATGGAGCCAAGAAGAAGCGGCTCTCTGGCCTTCCTAGGGCCATGGTGGATCTTGGGGAGAAGGTCCCCATTCTGATTTCCAATGGAACGAAGGGAGGATATTTGACTGGATGGTGCGTCCTGGTCTGAACAGCTCTACAGCCAGGATTGCTTTCAACTTGTTCAAATGGAACTCTTTCCTCTTAACCCTGACAGGGAACATGGATTATTTTGGTTCACTTGGAGGGACAAAAGCCGTCTGCAGTGCCCAACAGAAGTAAAAATAGGCTTCTTCTTGACTACCATCTTTTTTCTCCTCCTCCCTCCCAGCACTGAGTTACCAGGTCCTTTCACTTTTCCTTTGTGGTCTCTCCTTAATCCCTGCCCCAGCCCTGCTTTAGGGCCTCCCAAGACCTTTTCCTGGCCTAATTCCCTTCTCATTGTTCTTCCACAATCCATCAGGTCTCCTCCAATTCATCTGTACCCCACGGTATTCCCAACTCTTCCTTCCTCAGGATTGTCATGATCAGCTGTGACACCATCTAGCAGCCCCGCCAGCCTAGGACACACCGTCTCCACCTCTCCTTAGCCCCACAAGCATGGCCTGCACAGGTCATGCAGCTGAGGGAGAAGACAGAGAAGAGCTTTTTTTTGTCCAGGACAGGGAGGGGCGGAAGCCAATGAGGCTCTGCTACAGTAATGGGCTCCCCCTTCCAAACCAGCTCCTTCTAGGGGCTCTGAGTTCTAGGTCAGAGCGAAAGAACCTTAGAGAAGGCTCAGTGGATTGAGAGCCACACCTTGAGAATGAGAGGACCTGGGTTCAAATCTGGCCTCAGATACTTCCTGTGTGAACCTAAACCTCATTGCCCAGCCCTTAATGCTCTTCTGCTTAGGAACGAATATACAGTATTAAGAGGGAAGACGAGGGAGAAAGAACCTTAAAGATTGTCTAGCTTAATTAACCCCCTCATTTTTTTAAGCCCTCACCTTCCATCTTGGAATCTATACTGCGTATTGACTCCAAGAGTGGTAAGGGCTAGGCAATGGGGGTTAGGGGACTTGCCTAGGGTCACACAGCTAGGAAAGGTCAGAGGCCAAATTTGAACCCAGAACCTTCCATTTCCGGACTTGGCTCTCTATCCACTGGGCAGCCCAGCTGCCCCTCCTCATTTTGTAGAAGGGAAAACCGATATCCAGAGAGGAGGCAGTAAGAAGTAAGATCTTTATCAGTGTTTATGCCCGAATTGGCTCCCTCAGACAGATTTCACATCTCTTTAGGATCAGACCACAAGTAGCAGCCCAAAGTTAAATGTGCCCTAGACTGGGGAGCATCTTCGATCAATTCAAATTCCCAGAATCCTCTAAATCCTCCCAGCCGTCCTGGAGCAGAAATAGAAAGACGAATATTCAGCCTCACTCCATCCCCTCTTCCACGTGCTCCCTTACCAGCTCTTTTATCCAGAAAACTGGATCCTGGAGCTACTCTGAGGACAAGTGCGGGAGAGCCTCTGATCCCCCTGAGGGTGTTTCTGTTGGAGCCCGGGGCCAGTCACTCAGGCTAGGAACACTGGCAGCTCCCAGTTCTGGCGTTCTGGGTTCTAGGCTTCAGCTCTTGGCATTTTCTATTCCGAGTTCTAAGCTCCCTCCCAGCTCAGCCATTCCGGGTTCTCAGCTCTGAGCCAGCCATGAAATTCTCTGCTCAAAGGAACCCCGGCTTGGACGTTGTGTTCTCTGTCCCAAGCTGGCTCCTCTCTGACATTCTCTGTGCTGTTTGAAGCGCTCTCGTACCCGGGACCTTCCGAGCTCGCTGACTCTCTGGGCGTCCCGGGACTGGACAGGAGCTCCTGAAGGCGGAGGGAAGACAGGGCTGCCCCTTCTCACAATCCCGCCTCGCGGGAACCCGGCCCAGGTCACAGAAAAATGGCCCGGGCCTCTCGGCTTCGGGCTTCCTCCTTGGGGGTCTGCTTTCCCCGGCGGCACGATGTCCAGCCTCCTCCAGAGCCCTTTCTGCCCGCCGCCTGGGAGCCGCGGAAGGCCGCTGAGACCCCCTTGCAGGACCTCCCTCAGCTCTGCTCGCGTTGAGCCTTCGAAAGTGGCGAAGCCGCCCATGGCCACTAGATGGCAGCACGTCACGCAGCTTTGAAAGGCTCCCAGCCACGAGGGAACCAGCCCACTGGAGGAGCCCTTAGTGAAAACAAGGGGATGGCTTAGGTGACAGGCAGACAGATGGAAGAATGGACATACATACATACATACATACATGAAGACAGACAGACAGAGAGGCAGATAGACAGAGAGGCAGATAGACAGACAGATGGAAGGATGGATGGATGGATGGATGTATAGATGGATGGATAGACTGACAGATAGATGGACAAATGGATGGAGAGAGAGAGAGAGAGAGAGAGAGAGGTGGATGGATAGATGGATGGATGGATGGATGGATGGATGGATGGGTGGGTGGGTGGATAGATGGATGGATGAATGGATAGAAGGATGGATAGACCAACAGATAGATGGACAAGAGGATAGATAGATAGATAGATAGATAGATAGATAGATAGATAGATAGATGAATAGATGAATAGATGGATGGATGTATGGATGGATGGATGTATAGATGGATGGATAGACTGACATAGATAGATGGACAAATGGATGGAGAGAGAGAGAGAGAGAGAGAGATAGATAGAGAGAGGTGGATGGATAGATGGATGGATGGATGGATGGATGGACGGATGGATGGATGGATGGATGGATGGGTGGGTGGGTGGATAGATGGATGGATGAATGGATAGAAGGATGGATAGACCAACAGATAGATGGACAAATGGATAGATAGATAGATAGATAGATAGATAGATAGATAGATAGATAGATGAATAGATGTATAGATGGATGGATGGATGGATGGATGGATGTATAGATGGATGGATAGACTGACAGATAGATGGACAAATGGACGGATAGAGAGAGAGAGAGAGAGAGAGAGAGAGAGAGATAGGTGGATGGATAGATAGATGGATGGATGGATGGATGGATGGATGGGTGGGTGGGTGGATAGATGGATGGATGAATGGATAGAAGGATGGATAGACCAACAGATAGATGGACAAATGGATAGATAGATAGATAGATAGATAGATAGATAGATAGATAGATGAATAGATGAATAGATGGATGGATGGATGGATGGATGGATGGATGGATGGATGGATGGATGGATGGATAGATGGATGGATGGATGGATGGATGGATGGATGGATGGATGGATGAATGGATGGATGATAGAAAAGAGGAGGTAGGGGAGGAGATGTTTTTTCTAAGGGATGCATTGGTTAAGTAATTCTTCCCAAGGGAAATGAGGAGGAAACACCTTCTTGACACAGAAAGAACCTTCACATGAAAGTTAAGAGACATAGATTGTTATCCCCACCCAGACACCTCTGAGCCATGAGAATGGGTAAGGCCATGCCCAATCTGGGCCTACGTTTCTCTTTCTGAAGAATAAGACAGTTGGACTAAATACTGTGTGAGATCCCTTCCAAATTGGACATTCTCCAGCTCTATATGGAGGCAAACTTGGAGGTCCAAACAGCCAGGGTCAGTCAAGGCCTCACTAGCTGTGTGACCTAGAATACGGCTCTCACTTCTCTGGGACTTCATCATGCTGGCAAACCTGTTGCACAATAGCATGAGTGAGGACCAACAATGGGAAACACAGAGGGTAACCTCAAGTGATATGATTTGCTAAGGTCAGAATGGAATGGAGCTGAGCTGCTACCTCCTAATTGAGAATTGAAACGTGTAGCAAAGTCAAAAGCACATCTTGGGAGCCTTTCCTTTAGTCCTAAAGTTCTGGGAGTTACAAGCTGGGTGATCTTAACAATTCAGATCAATTCAATAAAACACATGCCATGTGAGGTCCAGGAAATCATTTCCCCTTTTTGGACCTCTGCTTTCTTTTCTGGAAAATAAGGTGTTGGACTGCTGTTCAGTCCTATCCAACTCTTCATGACTCCATTTTGAGGATTTCTTGGTAGAGATACTGGAAGGTTTGCCATTTCTTTCTTTAGTTTGCTTTACATATGAGGAAAACTCAGGCAAACAGAGTAAGGTGACTTACCTATGGTCACACAGCATTTGAAATCATGAAGATGAGTCTTCCTGATTCCAAGCCCAATGCTCTCTCCACTGTGCCACCTACCTTCTCTCTGTGGTTGAACTAGATGACTCTTCTGGTCTCTCCCAGCTCTGACACTCTGTTTGTGTCCTAAGGTCTTTCTCAGCCTTGAAATCCCACGCTCTGTCTTTCACGATTGCTGGCCCTCGCCTCTATGTTCTATATTCTATGTAGGGTATCCCAATAGATTTTACCCAGTTTTAGGCTAGTAATTTAGGCTTAAAATTTAGCTTCCTTGTATTCCAAATTCCCTTCTAACTTTGACATTGTGTGTGCTGTCTTCTAAGATGCCACTCAGTTTTGATCTTCTCTGTTTTAAGATCATTCCCAGCTCTGAAATTCTAGGTTCTGTGTTCTAAGGTCCTTTCTAGTTCTGATATTTTTTAATTTCAGGGTGTGGGGATTTTGCAATCCCAATTTTTGGAGTGACTATCACAGCTGTTTCCCTGACCTTCTGACTTGGAGCAAACAGTCTCACAGCTGCTCTTTTGCAAGGCAGGAGGAGGAAGAGGTCCAGAGAAGGCTGTGAAAAACAACTCTGAATGGTCTGGCTGCCTTTGTTTCTACAGTTCTGAGGATCAGTCTCTGTCAAGGTACAGAGAGATTTCAGCTTTGGGGATGCTGCCTGCGGGTGCTGATGGAGGATGTTGCTTAAAAACAGCAATTCCGAAACACAGAATTTCCAAGCTAGAAAGGAATTGCATTTAAGGTAACAAACATTCGGGAATCACTTCTTACAGCTAAGGTGTCTTCCTTCGTGGTCTTTTGAATAAGACTTTAATGGGAGTTCAGGCTCCTACAATCCTGTGGCTGAGAAAGTGCTCAGGAGAGTTCACATCTATCATTATCCCACTGAATCTTCCCCCCAAAAAAACAATAAAGGAAGGTGGGGAAACTATTCTTAAGCCCATTTGCACAAAAGAAAACTGAGACCCTTTCACAGAAAGAGCAGATTTAGGACTGGACCCAAGGCTTCTAACTCCCAGGCGTGCAAATGATGGAGCCAGCTATGGTACCATGGAAAGAGCCCCAGACTGAGGTTCAGGAGGCCTGGCTCTGAAACCTAGTTCTGTTTCTTCCTATACAGCCACCTTGCTCCATTTCTGGGTACTCTTTAGTTTCCAGTCTTCTGATCAATCAATCCAAGGAAGGAGTTGGACTAGATCTCAAAGATTGGTTCCAGATTCCATGCTACTCTGTCTCCCACATAATTAAATACTGGCTCCCATCATGTAGGGCTTCCTCTCTGTTTGGGCTTATTCATACATTCTTGGAAAAATCTTAAAATTCCTGGAATCTAAGACCTGTCATTCCTTTACTTATATGCTCAGATAGATCCATAATCTCATTCATGTGGCCACCTCTTACAAAAGCACAGATCTAGCCCCTCCACTTCCTCTCATCTTTGATTCTTGTCTACGTCATCCCATCATGTCTCCAGATGGAATTGGGACCATGTGCTTGAGTCCTTCTCTTGTTCTAATTCATTTTGGAGAGGAAGCAATGAAGTAGACAGACTTTTCTTCTTTTGTCATTTTTCATTCACTCACATAATCATTCCTCCTCTTTTTTCTTAGGATGAGAATTTCTAGGACTGGGAGTGACTTAAGAGTTCATCTTCACCAACTCCCTCAAGTAAGAGGTGAAGAATTAGAGGCTCAGAAAATTCAGTGGCTTACCCAAGATCACACAGGAAATGTTCAAGTTAGATCGGAATTCAGTTTCTCTGACACACAATCTAGTGCTTTTGCCCTAATGCCCTGATGTTCACAGCCATGCATGACTTGGATGGGGGTGACTTTTATATCAGTTCTCAGATATAAACCTTGCTTTGGTGACATTCTGGAAGCCCCATGTGTCAGCAAGCCTCCATGTATTATTCTGTTATTGTTTAGTCATTTTCCAGCTCTATCCAATTTCTTTGTGACCCTTTTGGGGGTTTTCTTGATAAAGAAAGAGAAAGAAAGAAAGAAAAGAAAGAAAGAAAGAAAGAAAGAAAGAAAGAAAGAAAGATAAGAAAGAAAGAAAGAAGAAAGAAGAAAGAAAGAAAGAAAGAAAGAAAGAAAGAAAAGAAAGAAAGAAAAGAAAGAAAGAAAGAAAGAAAGAAAGAAAGAAAGAAAGAAAGAGAGAAAGAGAGAAAGAAAGAGAGAGAGAAAGAGAGAGAGAAAGAGAGAAAGAGAGAAGAAGAGAAGAGAGAGAAAGAGAGAAAGAGAGGAAAGAAGAGAAGAGAGAAAGAAAGAGAGAAAGAGAGAAAGAGAGAAAGAGAGAAAGAGAGAAAGAGAGAAAGAGAGAAAGAGAGAAGAGAAAGAAAGAGAGAAAGAAGAAAGAGAGAAAGAGAAAGAAGAAAGAGAAAGAAAGAAAGAGAAGAATGAAAGAAAGAAAGAAAGAAAGAAAGAAAGAAAGAAAGAAAGAAAGAAAGAAAAGAAAGAAAGAAAGAAAGAAAGGAAGGAAGAGGAAGGAAGGAAGGAAGGAAAGAAGGAAGGAAGGAAGGAAGGAAGGAAGGAAGGAAGAAAAGAAAGAAAGAAAGAAAAGAAAGAAAGACAAGAAAGAAAGAAGAGAGAGAGAGAGAGAGAAAGAGAGAGAGAAGAAGAAGAGAAAGAAGAGAAGAGAGAAAGAGAGAAAGAAGAAAGAAAGAAAGAAAGAAAGAAAGAAAGAAAGAAAGAAAGAAAGAAAGAAAGAAAGAAAGAAAGAAGAAAGAAAGAAAGAAAGAAAGAAAGAAAGAAAGAAAGGAAAGAAAGAAAGAAAGAAAGAAAGAAAGAAAGAAAGAAAGAAGAAAGAAAGAAAGAAAGAAAGAGAGAGAGAGAGAAAGAGAGAGAGAAAGAAAGAGAGAAAGAGGAGAAAGAGAGAAAGAAAGAAAGAAAGAAAGAAAGAAAGAAGAAAGAAAGAAAGAAAGAAAGAAAGAAAGAGAAGAAAGAAAGAAGAAAGAAGAAAGAAAAGAAGAAAGAAAGAAAGAAAGAAAGAAAGAAAGAAAGAAAGAAAGAAAGAAGGAAAGAAGGAGAAAGAAGAAAGAAGAAGGAAGGAAGGAGAAGGAAGGGCAGTTCAAGATGAAGGCAGAACTTGTACACACAATATAGCAGCATATTCAGAGGCACACTTCGGCCTCAACCCCATTCATTTTTATAGATGAGTCCAAGTTCATTTGCCAAAGTCACGCAGATAAATGGGTTTGAATCTGGTACCTCTCCTTCTAGCTATCAGGTACCTCATATCCTTCTGCATCCGTCTTTTCTCGAGAGGTTCTTGAGGAGGGGTCTCTTGTTTCAGACCTTAGTATTCCTACCCTAGCATAGTCTAGTACCTACTATAGTGGATGGGGTACTGGTCTTAGAGTCAGAAGGACCTGGGTTCAAATCCTTCCTCAAGCACTTATGAACTATGCAACTCTGAAGAAACCATTCAACATCTGCCTTTCTCAGTTTTCTCCTCTATGAATGAGAGATTAGACTTCATAATCTCCAAGGTCCCTTCTTGCCCTT